>NW_026623567.1:541027-567846 GCF_030028575.1 Malurus melanocephalus
TGCGCACGCGCGATGCTGCGCGCGCCTTTCCCGCTCCCGGTTCCCGCTGCCCCCGCGGCGCTTCTCCGCGAGGCCGGGAAACGGAAGATGGGGGGGTGTGCGGGGAACGGCGGCTCTGCGCGTGCGCGCTCGTCGCCGTCGCTTCCCCGCGAGGTCTCGGCGCGAGCGAGCCGGGTTGGGGGCCGGTACATACACACAGGGAGCTGTGCGCATGCGCAGCGAGCACCCGCAGCCGTTGCGGGGGGGGGGGCACACGGGACTCGCGCTGCTGCGGCCGCGCAGCCGCAGTGTCGCGCGCGTGCGCAGAGCGCGCGGTGAGGGGCGGGCAGTGCTGCAGTGCCGCGCGCGCGCCCCGTGGGGAGGGGGGGCGACCGCGCGCGCGCTCCCTCACGGTGCCCCCCGCGCCCTCCGCTCCCCGCGCCGCCCCTCATGGGCCCGGCCTCAGGGAATGGAATGGAAATGGAAATGGAAATGGAAATGGAAATGGAAATGGAATGGAAATGGATGTAATGGTCAAGGTTGGAAGGAGACCTTCAAGATCATCAAGTCCAACTGTCCGTCCAGCACTGCCAGTACAACCTCTAAACCACTAAACCACATCACTCAGCACCAGATCTAAACGCCTCTTAAACAYGCCTGTGGTTCAGGGCTTGCAGTGGCAGTGCTGGGTGATGTGGTTTAGTGGTTTTGGTGTTGCAGTGGCAGCAGTGAGTGGACGGGTGGACTTGATGATCTTGAAGGTCTGTTCCAACCGTGATGATTCTGCGATCCTAAACCACATCACTCAGCACCAGATCCAGACAGCTCTTAAAGACTACCAGGGATGGTGACTCCACCAGCTCCCAGGGCAGCCTATTCCAATGCCTGACCTCCCTAACACTGAAAATCCTTTCCTAATACCAAATCTGACTCTCCGCTTTGAGCGCTTAAGGCCATTTCCTCTGGTCCTCTCCCTGCAGATGCAGCAGAAGAAACCAGCCCCACCTCACTAGATGTTCCTGTCAGGGAGCAATGAGGTTCCTTCTGAACCTCCTGGAGATCCCCGGCTCCCTCAGCCACCGCTCACCAGACACGTTCTCAATCCTTGCAGGAACCTCCACATCTATGTAAAAGTGAGGGGACCACAACTGAACGCAGCACTCGAGGTGCAGCCTCACAATAAATAATAAAAATTACACTTTTTTTCCACAAAGTTGTCATCATATTAAATTTGCCGACCAATTTACTATATAGGAGAAACCCAAATGTTGATACACATTAAAATTTTCAAGATGCTTCCATTTTACATCACAATACATGGGTGATTTACACACCTACCCCTGCAGAAATTATTCTGCCATCTTGTTATTTTATCAAATTAATTAATAAGAAYTTTCTTCATTTTAGACTGCATGTCTTAAGGAAAACCTCTCCTTGCTCTTTGGAGTTCTTTGGTGTTTACTTATCTATGTATGTTTATTGAATATCAGCTATTGGGGAGGGAAATAAAGCCATAAAACAATTGCATTGGGTTTTGCCTGAAAAAAAACTTATCCACTGGTTGTGCTTCCTTCTGAAGACAATTGTTTTTGTCTCTTTCTGGCAATATTTTGTCCTCCTTTGGCATRAGGAGCTTTAGAGGGTCGCCTTTGAAAATACAACAGTAAAGATGATGGTGATGGTTGTTTGATTTGGCTGCGGTTGAAGTCAGTGCAGTGCCAGGGTTTGCTGTGTAGCTCTGGAACCTGTRGAGTTGGCAGGAAAAGCTTTCTGGGGAAAATCCTACAGATTTCACATTCTCACAGCTCACAAGKCTGAGAAGCAAAGGTGTGGGGCACAGGATGGAGGTGGAGGCTACAGTTCGTGTGAATTATCAGGAAATGATATTTAGTCCTRTTTTATTCCTGATTTTCCAAGCATGAGTGTATTTTCCTTGCTTTCTAAAGGAACTCAAAATGAACATAGCCACTAGCTTTCCTCCTGTACAGCACGGCATCTAAGAGCACCCTAGGGATGCTGCGCCTCACAGGAATACCGAGTTCTTACACACTCAGTTTCAATGAGAGGCTCAGCAAGGCTGGATAAAAAGAAGAATTAATAAGTTTTAGAAACAGCACACCYAGCTGACTTAATGTTTTGGCGTCGTGATGTTTTGCAGCCAAAGATCCCAGGAATATTGGTGATGTGCAGCAGCATCATACATTTAGTTTGAATTCCTAAWACCAGACTGTGATGAGCCAGTTGATTTCAGGGAGCAAATGACAACACAAGGAGATCCAAACTTTATGGAAACCCACAGGCCTTAACAACTGCAGGAGCTTTCAGAACTTTTCTGTGCCTTGGGTTTGGCAAGCTCATTACCTGCAAACTCTATTATTTACTTTCATCCATCTCAAGAGAACAAGAAATATTGTCATAAAGAACCTAAAATGACTGAAATTACAAAATGGAGGTTGTCATTTTGTCACAGACTCATCATTAACCCAGTTATTTTATAGAYCTCAGACTTATGTAGGAACCATTTATCTCTCATCAGACACATGATCAGCTTTGTTGATTTTCTGTAGCCCAGCTGTAGTGCAGTCCAGTTTACAGTGACTTCAGTGTATGCAGCTAGTTATTTTAGTTAAAATGCTGGGTATTAAAACCTTATTTATTTCCCACTAAGCATTGACTGATTAAAACAAACTCCAAACATTATAAAAGGTCTTATAAGAACAAACCAAGGGGAGTTATTTAAGAAGAATAATTTTAAGAACAGGTTGAATCCTCTTAAAAAAAAATCTCTTTAGCTGCTGTATTTCTGTGAAGTGATTTAAGCACCATCCAAACAGGAGCAGTCAGACAAACCTTGCTCTTTCTGCAGTCTTGGTTTGGGTACAAGATGTAGCTGAAATTAAACAGGGTGAGACCTCTGCAGCTGCCAAGAGCAAACAGCCCAGCCAAAACCCAGCTACTCGCTCAAACATCCCTCACACTCTCTCTGTTTGGACAGTGCTTTACACCTTATGAACAAAGGCAACCTGTGTACAGRATAAGATTTCAAGACAAGTTCTGCCAACTTGGCTTCAAGGAGATTCACAAAAAACTGATTGYAAGGGTTCAGGAGAGAAATCAAAATGATAAGAAAATTGATAATGGGTAGAAACTGTTCTGGGAAAAGTGAACACTGAATGGCCCAGCCATCCTGCAGGTGCTCCCATTTATATCTTATCACAAGGAAAAACAAAAACCCAAACAAACCAACAAAACTTCTGATAATTTTATTCATGATTATTTATTTCATACGTAGTTTAAAAGTGATAATGAGTAATGTTGAAGGTATCCCACTTGGAGTCAAATATGGACATCAAAGGCCTGTGCCAAGGGAACTTGCATCCAGAAAGCTTTGAGCTCCACCCCAAAACACTGCAGGCAAACAAGTCTCTTCTCTGATTTCACTGTACAACAGCAGCTCARTTTTAAACTCTGGAATAATTCTAAGCCAATATGTATTAGATACTGAATTGCATTTGCTTGGTTTTGTACAAGATTGTTCATCTTATTTCCTTTCATTCTCAAAGCAGCTACAAAATGTCAGATRTTAAATCTAAAGTGAAGCAAAACCAGTCTCCATAAATCCCCTTCAAAAGAACAAATGTTGCCAATGGTGACTGAAACCCTAATTACTACTGATTATTTTAGCATAAAGATAAGCATAAGTATAAGGTACAGTGTTCTCAATCCTGAAGCAACTCTTTCATCTACCACAATTACAAAATACAGAGGTTCCTCACTCACTCACTCACTCACTCACTCACTCACTCACTCACTCACTCACTCACTCTAATTCATATCAATTGAGCTAGAAGCACACCAGTACAGAGATCTACACCTCAGTTACTTGATTCCTTACTATGATATCTTACAGAGCTAAGCATGACACAAACAACCGAGTCAGTCCTGCYGCTGTGCGATTCACAAACTAATTCTTATAAGCAGATGAGCATTCCAGATCAGTTATATTTGAAGCAAAAAGATAAAATGACAACAAGAAGTAAGAATTTCCCACCATTAATGAGGTGGGAAATATAAATCATTGTCCAGATACTTCTTTTGGAAAAGGAGACAACAATGATAAATGTGAATGCTGTGTGTATGGCTTAACCAGGCAGACTTCACTGCTAATACCAGAACATTGGATTTTGTATTCTTTTATTTTCAAAAGTAATAGAACAATTTCRAACAAATCTGAAAAGGATTAATACAAGTTGTACTTGTTTTGATATATGATGTAGTTAAYGCAGACTCCACCCTTGTTTTAAACATACAACAGATGTTTGTGGTTATAGTCAGTAACTGGAACATGCAAACCTTTGAGGCTAGAGGTATAAAGAAGATAAATTTAAACACCAGTGAAGGACATAAGAACCATTTGGGTTCTAGYATTTTTAAAATATTTTTTGGTGTGCTAAGGTATAGTAGCTAAGATATAGCTAATGCTACTCTCATTTAAATAACCATCTTTAAGTTTCTGAATTAAAACAATCAGGAACACTGGATGGTTCTGGGAGCCATTATCAGAGCTATTGTTTCAAGCCATCTGTGGCTTATGGAAAATATCTTCTCCCCATTTGAATTAAATATATTTTTAAAGCCATCAGCCTTTCCTTAAAAAAAATCAGCTTTTGCACCTCAGTTTTCCATCTAGGAAAAGATTTCAYAGCTATGGATTTAATACACCCCTGTGTTTTTTGTTTCAGAATACCTTATTTATAGTTAGATAATAAAGATATCTTCTTAGACCACCAGTCCCAAAACTTTCTGGATGAACAAACACTGTTGACTTCTCAATGAGTTAGGGATCACTGTCAGATGTGTCTGAAAACTGACTTGTGAGTACTGGCAGTGTCTTTGCAGACTGTCCTCTGGGAATACCTGCATGGGACAAGTAAAACTGCAAAGTGTGTGTAAGACATGGGCATTAGAATGACATGGGCATTAGAATTCAGAGTGAAGACATTTAGAGAACAATTTGTAGTTTTGGTCAGGCTCCCTCAAAAGAGGTGGATAACCTGTGTATYTGATTTGGGGCTTGACTCTTGCCTATGTGTAGTTTATATCCTTTATCACAAAAGATATACATCCTTCTGACTCCCAGAGGAGATATGAGTGATCATCTGTATGTTTATTTTTATAATCAGCTTGGCAACCTGGTCTGACCGATTTTAGGCCACCAGCACTGCCTGAGCCTGGGAGTGATACTGTGGCTGGGGAGGGAAGCCACTTCCATTGAAAACACAGTCCTGACTGGGACACAACTTTGGGAAGGAATTTTTTTCAGTCTATTTTTTAAAATATAATAGGACAATTTTGTTTTATGACCCAGGACAGTATGTTGTCTGGAAACCCACCTGGTCACACAAGGTAACTTTCTGAGAGTCCCAAGCTGTCTCTGTGAGAAAGGAGAAATGACTGATTTTTCATTAAATATCAACAATCAGCACACCATTACCCCTCACACAACAGCCACACATGGCTGACTTGTTASCAGTTCTTGTCCCAGAGCTGCTGGCTCTGAGCTCAGCTGATACAAACCACCCTGCAGAGCTCTCATTACTTTTCACTCCAGCAACATTGTCTGTTTGAATGGTGTGGAACAGCCGGGCAGAAAAGCTGTAAACAAAACACACACTCCGTCATTGTGTTTTATTGCAACTTCCATGGTTTTTTGAAACGAAACTATGGACTTTCCAGCAAATTACATTATCACTGCTGCAAAGCCTTTGTATATTGCTGTTTGTTACCTGGCSAGCAGCACAGAGGCATCTCAGTGTTGTCCAAAGTGGTTTCCTATTTCCAGTACTTTCGCAATGTGTGTTGCCTGCATAGTCTTGTATCATCTTGGGGAGGATAAAATTTAGTTATCACAAGAACTGCTGCCTGGCAGGAACCTAGCTTTTTGACAGGTATAGCAAAGGCTTGTAACAATAAAAGCATCTGTGTSTGGGCTAAAACTCACCAGGATTTTACATATCCCATCAAACAGTTCTTGCCAGTTTTCAGCTCATCACTTCATGGAAATGCACTGCAGTTATCAGCAACCAATTGTATTTAAGATTAAAAAACAAAAAGCAATTCTCTGTGCACATAAACTGTAAAATGTATTTAAAAAACAATGTAACAATGCCAAATTATATTTTGAGGGCTTTCTTCTAATAGTAACTCTCACACTAACAGTACAATATTGGGACACTGGGAATGCTTAAGCTTGATAGTCTGGCCCAAGGACCGCAGTAAGCTTTAATAAGACTATGAAGTCATTACCTGGAGTACCATTTACCATGGTTTCACCTGTCAGAAGTTAAGAGATGAACAGTATTTTAAAGACCCATGGCTCAGATTCTGCCAGTGTACACTGCCATGCTTCCATAGTCTGAACCTGAGCATTAATTCTCAGAAATACCCCGGGAGTATGGAAAAAATGTGCTAATCAGRTTAAGTGCAATGTAGCTCATTTCACTTTAGTAAGCCTTACCTTACACCAAATGAAAATCTAGCAACTGCTATAATGCTGAATTTGTGTTTCAGCTCCCCTTCTTCCGGTAGCTCATCTGGTGACATCCAACACACAGTAAAATAGTGGGAATAAACCCCCCCCAAAGTGTTTAAGCCCAGGAAAGCCCTCAAACTAATCACTCCAAAGAGATTTGAAATTAAATTAGGTCATAAACTTTCAGGTTTCTCTTTTCAGAATAGGCATGATGGAAGAAGGTGCAATGCTGRGCAACATTCTGCATGTGAGAGTGAGGACCCCAAGGACTAAAATCAGCAAATGGCAAGTGAGGGAGTTTTAGGCAGGGCTCACCATGGGAGTTGGGCAGGAGATTAGTTTTAATTTGGTTTAGCTTCAAGTCAAATGTGCTTCTAAATCATCACAGAGAGACATGAATGCAGTTGTGACTGTGGGTTTGGGAGGCAGAAGAAGAGGGAGAAGATTGGCAGAAAGATTGCCCATGGCCACAAATGCCGTTTTTGCTTTACAAAAGCAGAGATGAATACTTAGCTGTGCAGGCTCAGCCCTATGCAGAGCAGCCTGGAGAAGACAAGCCTCAAACACAGGACAGGACAAAGGCCACAGAAAGCTGCTTCAGCCTGTCACCCCTGAACTGGATGCTTCTGCTTAAAATATCCCAAACAATTCTGCAGTCTTGCCCCTTTCTCCACTTACCCAGCTCCAGACTCCACTGTAGTACAGCTGTAATGAAAAGAAATGAACAAGCCAACAAAAAGTTTGAAACAGTGGAATTCATTTTACTTTCTTACTTTACTTTACCTTTTTTGTTTCTCTCAAAYTGCCTCTACGCAGTCACTTTTCCATTTTGAAGACCTCATCGCCCTTGCTCCCTCTCATAAAATACAGCATCTAGCTATAGAGTAATTTCATCCTCTAGCTCCTTAAAACTTGATTTTTTTTTAAAGCTAGCTATTGTTTAATTATTACTTTGAAGTCAATTTAGCAGAAGAAAAATCCCTAGTTTAAGGTGGCTTTTTGCATCCCCACCAAGCTATTCAGCAGGGCATTCATCCAGGATACAAAACTGGGCTGAAGCTTTAGGAGTTGAATGGATCACTCCAGTAGAGATTTAATTTCCATGAAATTCCTCCATGAAAATCCACTCACTCCTCTTAGATCTGACAGACAAGCAAAGACCAGCCACTACCTTTGAACTGAGTAATTTTTAAATGCATCSCACCCTTCTTTGCCCCCCATGTAAATATGAATTGCTGAGGCTCAGAGGGCCCTGGTAGACTTTAAACCACTCACAGAATGCGGGCAGGGGGAGAAGCAAAGACAAGCACATGACTCCGTGATGACTAAACTTAGGGTGGTTGGATGAACGAGCCCCAAATTGCTCTRCTGCCGGTTCTGTCCCGCTGCGGCTGAATCCAGAGCTGCTCCCGCAGGGGCAGCGATTGCGGCAGCAGAGCAGCCGATCCCCCTGCTCTGCCGGGCCACGGTTCGCGGAAACCTGCGGAAAACTGCCTCGGGTAGAGACCGGCAGCGCGTTCGATCCCGAGTGTAACACGGGSAAGCCTCCGTGAGCTCGGTGTGCGACCCGAGAGCTGCCGGCAGCACATTCCCGGTCCCGTGCGAGCGCTTCCCTGTCGCCTTCGCWGCGGGAATCGCCCCCAGCCCCGGCCGTGTGTGTGCGGAGCCCCAGCCCCGAGGAAACCTCGGAGCCGGGAGGTTTCCGGACGGACAGCACGAAGCCGAGAGGCCGGCACGGTGTGGATTCCGCACCTCTCCCCCCGCCTCTTTCCGCCCCCTGCAACTCCTGGACTTCCTTTCACTCGTGCGTTTAAAAAAAACCACTCACCCCAAAGTCATTAAGTGGATCACTTAATGGTTGGGACAAAACATGGGGGGGGTTTATCTATTTTGAAAGTTTTCATGTACCAATCAGGCAAGATGTTTTCTCCATTTATTCAYTTTTAACAGCTGCCAATTCACTCCTTATTTTCCCGAGTGGTGATGCATTCCCACCTCTCAATGCAAACCCTATTCCCKAGCCCTGGCTGCTGTTTTAACTTTGCTCGGATTCACACTTGGCTGTTCAAATTTCAGTGCATAGCTAAGCTCTGCTTTTCTTGCCTGAAGCAACTCTTCAGTTCATCTCCTAAAGTTTGCTGTTTTTTTTCCTTAAGTTTTGTTTTAAACCCTCAGTTTCGAGCTCTTTCCTGAATCTTGCCCGTTGACCCTGTAAGCGGGTGGGGGTCCACAGTGACCCCCATTTTCCCTTTTCCCATTCCTGCTCCCCCTTGCCGGAGTTCCAGGCGCGGCTGTGAGTGAGCTCCGGCGGCTCCCGGGCATTTCTCGCCGCAAAGCTGCGGATGCCTTTGCATTCCAGGCACAATGACCCTCTGTTCCCTGGAAGCTTTCTTCAGCTCCAACATCTAAATCATCAGCCCCACAGCAGGCAGAATCCCCTGCTCTTTCCTCCTTTGAAATGTTTTTCTTTGCACCTTCTAACTCAGGTTCATATGCTCCAACAAGGGATTTGGGAACCCCTTATTTTCCTTCGGAACTCTTTTTCCTCTTTTTTTTTTTTTTTTTTTTGTAATTGCCGCATTGTATAGGGTTCTTTTGTTTGTTTGTTTGTTTGTTTTCACTCTTCTTGTTTTCTCTCAAGCCAATTTTTCAAACATCAGTGATTCAGAATGATAGGTTGACCACAAAAGTCCTGAGCACTGAAATTAGGGAGAAAGTACCAGTGTTTTCACTCCATTCCTAAATTTGTTCACTATCATGTGGCAAAAAAAAAAAGTTTGAACAATATAATTGCACTTCGATGGGAATGCTGACCAGTTTTATTGTAGAAAGGTTTAAAACTTYTAATACTTTTCCTTAACAGTCCTCACATAAGGAAACTCACACACCAARGTAGTTTCATTCAGTGTGAGCAGGGGTCTTGGAACACACCAACTAAACACACAGAAGCTCAGCTGTGTTTTAGCTGTTGGTGTGATATTAGTTTGTTGGAAGGAACATATACTTTTAAAAACCAAATAAATGTTACAGTTCATGCATTAAGCAAAACTACTTTTAAAATACAGCCAGTTTTATAGGAACTATGTTTGAAATGTTTACATTTATGGATTACAAACTATATTTGTTGTAAACCCACTTAATTTAATCGCATCACCACTCAAACTCCTCAGAGGTTCTTACTTTGTTTTAACATTTGCATTGGGATCTGAATATATGAAACACGGCTGCTGTTTAGGTGCTAAGTATTATTTAAGAACTGTGGAGGTGTCAGACCTCATTACACTGAATTACTAGAAAGCTCTGCAGAGTATAGACAGGCAATGTAGGCTGCCTCTGGTAACCCTGACAATTGCCCTTTAATCCTGACCTACAAGATTCCTGATATTCCAGTCACAGTCTGTTCTTTGCGTACAAACTGAGTGGAGACACATTTATACAGAAACATACTTCTGAAGGAACTTCAAGGGTATCTCCAAACCTCTGTCGCTTGAAACTAAATTAGGACATGAATCAAAACTTCCAGGAGTAAAAAATTTGGAACACATTATTGTCCTATTTACTCAGAGTTATTTGTTCAGGTATGTTTTATTGCACCATAGTTGCTGAACGGAGGAAGTGAAACACAGTTATTGTTAAAAACAGAAAAGTAAMAAATTTTATCTGGATTTACATCAACATTCCATAAAAAAAAAACTATTATAGTTGTGAAATATATTGCAAAAAGTATTATTGTAAGTGCTTGTTTGTTCTCAGAATTGGATCATCTAAAATTAAAAAAAAATATAAGAATTATAAGGAATATAAATGAGACATGAACACGACTTTTGACACAGACTTCATATTTGTGGATGTGGAAAGGTATTAACTAAATAGCTGCAGTAATATTTCACTTAACCAAAATTAAATAATTGGGCAGTAGTGAGTTCAGAGATGCTTTATTAGGTGTCAAGGTACTCCTATGTGGTATGARGGTGAGTAAATTGAAATACAAATGCTGCAGAAAGGACGTCTTCTACTTCAATTTCCATTTAAACTTCTCACTGATATTAGAAGAGGATCAGTGTAAATTGAGGGCAGTCTGAAGTCCTGAATTTCTGTCTCAGTTGACTGAGGATTAATAATCATAGAATCTGCCTTCCTCCTCTGTGGGATTTTGATCCTCCTGATCCAGCAGTGATCAGACAGTAGCACAGTTGTTTCAGCCCAAATTCAAACAAGCAGGTACCTCTGTCTCAGAGGTCAGCACCACGCTGGGCTCAGAGACTCTATTAATCTGGAGAGGAGTCTGAAGTCACAGGCAAGTATCTTATTCATCATAAGAGAATGGCAACTTCCCCTGAAGTCGTCCTAGAACACGAGTGATGTGCACTAAGAGTGCAGATGACAGAAATCTGCAGCCTGTTCTGCAGTGAGGAGCCTTTCAGGGCTTCTACAGGGCAATTTGCCAGAGTAGTGATTTCATGGAACAGGTCAGAATCAACCCCACAGCTGGATAAAGGAAAAAGAGAAAAGGAAGAAAAGAAGCAGGACAGGATTAAAGAAAAGACAGGAAAAGGAAGGAAGGAAGGAAGGAAGGAAGGAAGGAAGGAAGGAAGGAAGGAAGGAAGGAAGGAAGGAAGGAAGGAAGGAAGGAAGGAAGGAANGAAGGAAGGAAGGAAGGAAGGAAGGAAGGAAGGAAGGAAGGAAGGAAGGAAGGAAGGAAGGAAGGAAGGAAGGAAGGAAGGAAGGAAGGAAGGAATGTAAATAATAGTAACTCTGGAGCACAAAACTTTTGATACCCCTCACATAAATAGATTATGTGCATCTATGTAAAATGTAACCCACAAAAATAATATGTGTTGATGCAATTGCCTGATAAATCAATTAAAAATCAAATAGTAACAGAAGGATTTACCAAAACACTATTCCCAGAGGGGTACAGGTACTCTATGCAGCTTAYTTCTCTTTTACTACAGAGATAAACTGTACAAGTTCAAAGAAACTGATGTGAGTTATAACTGCTTTTGGAGCTGCCCACATTCAAATCACATRCTGACGAAAAGCTCTGGAACTGCAACAATTTTGGTTGACAATCTGTCTCTTATCCTCTCAGTCTTGTCCTAAAAATGGGCTTCCTTGCAATGTGTATTAGACCTCTGAGCTAAGCTGGTAGCTATGGGGCACAGGAGAGGAGGGAAGGAGAAGTTCGTCAAATTTCCTGCTGCAGCCGGATCTCAGAGGAAGTTGTTGTTTCCTGCAGCTTGGGTAGGGGAGCCCTACAAGCCAGATGGAGATTTGCTTCAAGAAACATCTATTTAGGTAAGTCAAAAGCAGGGCAGGAGCAATCAAAGAGAAGTGCCAAACAAGGCTGGAAAGAACACATTAGAATCACATAGAATCACAGAACAGAATCACAGAATGATCTGGGCTGCAAGGAGCCTTAATGATTAATTAGTTCCAACCCCCCTGTTATGGAAATGGACAGTCTTGCCAAAAACAACAACAAAAAAAAAAAAAATCAGAAGACACCAGGTCTTATATAACTGCATTTACCTCCATGTTCTGATGATAGATTAATCCCATCATTATGTTATAGGAATATGGGGCATCCACAGTCAGGTCCCATATTTGTGGAGTGACAGGTACATCGTTGAAGGAAATGGAGAGATATTGCTGCTTGCAGATTGTTATCTCCAACCTCTCCCAAAGACTGCAGACTCCATAGATCTAAGGACAGAGTAAYYGATATTGCACACTYGCAATCCTATTTTTTTYTTTTTTAATCCAAGTGTGTTGGAGAARTGGTTTTGTTTTGGAAAGCATCCCYCATCTGATATTCTCACACCTGACCYGTGAAGAGATGCGTTKCTCTGTAGATTCACAGATTTTCCTTCAGGTTCAGCACTGTATATTAAGAAGGATTTTCTTTGCCTCCTTCAAATAAAGATTTCTCCTCCTGCAGGCAGGTCTGTGTTCCTTGAGAGCAGTGGAGGGTTTGGAGATGTCTCTCCCTGACAACTGTGGTTTCCTTGGGTTATACCAGTTGTTTGATGCAGAAGTCCAAGGGAATGTTGGAAAAAACTGTATTCCATCCTGCACTCCTGCAAAACAGCCCAGCTTGAACCTCTGACAGGGTTAATGGAGCTGGGGGAGCCTACTGTTGCCCTTTCACAGCTGAAAGGGCACAGGAGAGCAATTACAGCTCTTCATACTCCCTTAAATGTATTTTGCTTTTCATCAGACCAACAAACATAAAATACATTCCTGAGACTCATAATAAAGGATAATTTTTGTAGTATGCAACTTTAATTATAGAAATTATAGAAATAATATTGAAAATGTAATTATATGGTTTGAAGAGTATTTTATATGTGATTTTCTTGTACATGGTGCAGGTTTATGTATATATTATGTCATGGAAATGTGTGACATATATTATTATGTGCTTCAGCCTCAACATTTACTTAGCCAAGAATGTAATTAACACCTTGATAGAGTGAAGCACATCCAATTTGTATAAGTAGTGAGTGTTTGGTCTATATTGAGCTAGAGCTCAATATACAAACATTTACTGGAATAAACCTTCTCTCTCAGTTCTTTCAGCTTCTGTCCCTGTCTTCAATGAAAGCACTGAATGAAACAAAAASAAAGCATCTTTAGCCCCAAAATCTATATTTTTGTCTGATATTATTTTCTTTTTGTTTTATGAAATCCTGTTTTAAATTACCCTTCAGGCTGCTGGASATACCAGGCTGAGATGAGCACATGGAAATGGCAAACTGAGTTTAGACAAACTGGGTGATCAAACCAGACAGGACAGTTTGGAACAGCCAGGAACTGCTGCTTCGTTAGAAGTTAAATTAAATGTCAGAGGCACCAACTGCAAAGGAAATCATCTTCCTATGGAATAAATGAGTGTGATCTGTACATTCAATCAGACAAAATACATGCAATATTAAATGTCACTGACTCAGGGCTGCTAATCTCATAATGACTTTCCTGTCTGGATTAGATATGGTCAATATTTGGGCATTCCAGTGGCTGATAGATAAAATAGTTTAATTCTGCTAAGTTAGAAACACCTTCAATTTCCAAAGTATCAAGACATATGAACAACACAAACAAAAATGTCTCCTGGATGTGGGTACTTGGTCTCTTTCAGGTGCACTCCATCTGCTCTTGGGAAAATCAGCATTGTACCTTGAGATTGCAGGGTTGAATTATTGGAAAGGGGAGGGACTAGAGGAGATCCAGAAAATAACTTTAAACATATTCTCTTATCTTGTTTTTCCGGGAAGATTTGGGAGGCTTTGGCATACATTTCAGTACAAAACCCATTAATTTACAAACTGCAGTGTTTATGTTGGGAAATGCATCCTGCTCTTCTGTAACCAAAATGTCCTTATCTTGATGGATTCTTTTCTGARAAAAAAGAAGAAAGAAAAAAGTGAATGGATCACAGAAGCCTCTGCCTGCCTCATGGGAATTTGGCTGAAAAGGGAAGATGAGAACGTGTGGCAATTCACTGACAAGTGCCATGAAGCTTTTCCAAATTAACTGTTTCAGGTTTTGCACACACGTTTTTTTAAATTTATTAGGAAACTAAACAGAGCGACACTTGTTCAGAGGTAAAACATTTCCCATGAAACACTTTATTTTGGGAAATAACTCATTTTCCATCTTAAAAGAATGGGATCAGCCTGACTCCTGAAGTACAGGGGAGCCTGGCAAGGGCACTGCAGTCAATAAATATATCAGGAGTTTTAGCTCAGCCCCCAGTGTTAGGGGATGACTCTTCTCTCTCCCAGCCCATCTCCCTCCAGAATGCAACCTCGTGTTTGATCCCTTCCCCATCCCTTAAAGCCCTGCTCCAGCTCTTACCCAGCTCCTGCCTTTTTCTGCACCCAGCAGCTCTTGCTGGGACCTTGGGAGCTGCTTGGAGGATGTGGATGTGCACGAAGGAGGGGGAGTGACCACCAGAGTCCTTCTCCTTCAGAGCTGACTTCACCCAGGGCACCAACTTCGAGCCCCAAATTCCAACAAATCAGGGCTGGACTGCACCTCCCCTTAAAGAGCCACCTTGTATCAGAAACAGAAAAGCTGAAACAGGGATGAGAGTGTGCTGAGAGGGTGTTTAAAGATGGGCTATTGCAAATAATAACATTTATTTAGTATGACTGATCTTATTTTAGGGATGAAGTACACACGGTTAAGAAATGTGCTTATTCCTTTCTTGACAACCTTCAAAAGTGGGCTGCCAAATTTCCTGTTTGAAATTCAGTTTTCATTCATCTTTTTAAAAGGATAAAGAGTCCTTARCAACCATGATTTAACTGACAGAGATAATAAGATAAATAATTTAAATAATGAATAAAATAATTAGTGTTTCTCAATGAAGTTACAAATACACAGTGAAGTCCTTTTAAAAAGACAATACAAAACGAATTAACTAATTTAATTATAGCTAGATATTAAAATAATGCTGAATTTTTGCTGCTTGGTGATCATTATTTGAATGCTAACGGATACTCCAGGATTAATCCTGTGACTTTATTAATAGATACTTATTAAAGTTTGGATATTAAACAATATRTTTAATGTTTTCTTTTGAACTGCAATCTTAACTGTAATTTAAAAAAATCCTGCAACTTGAGTTCTGCTACATGAAATACTCTCCATGCCTTAACCAAATTTAAGGTYCTTTAGCTGCCTTTTTATACAGAATTTTAGGCTAGGAGGAACAAAAGGATGCACTTTTCACGACCCTGGAACCCTGTGACCACTGGGAAATCAAAAGGGTGGTGACACGAAGGAAAACTATTGTCCACAAAAATAAGCTCTTCAAGGGGCACCAGGAATGCACAATAAAATCCCAGTTTCCTTTGTGTAGCTGTTTATGCCTATGGCTTGCATCATCCAGAGCTCAAGAAAAGATCTAAACTAAAAAGGAATTCAGGTTTCTAAGAAAAATTTATATTCTTTGGAAAAAAAAATCTAAAAACTATGCGAAAAAAAAAAAGGACTGGTCTTAAAATCTTAATTAAGCAAAGCTTCAATCGAACCTAGTAGCCTTTCTTCCCCAGAAGACTGAAAAATATTGAATACTAGCAAATAAAAAATAAATATAAATAAAATTATGTGTGAGCCTCATGTTATACTCTCTCAAAATAAATTATTGTGTCATATTTTGTTTTATTTTTTTTAAGTTATTAATGTTTAAGTCTTATTCAAAGACTTTTTCTAATTCAACTTGAAATCAGTGAAGAGAAAAAATTCCATTGACTTTAATAAGCTTTGTCGGGGAACTGCCTGGTAATTTATGCAGAACACTATAATTAAATTTTCTTCTCATAAAATTGTTCAATAAAAATGTGTAAAATATGCAGTTACCACACTTTTGTTTGTGTTTAAATGTTACTCAGGGATTTGCAGAGCAAAGTGAAAGAGCTGTGTGAATGRAGCAACTTTAGGCAGTGAAAATGGTCAGTTACTAACTTTTAAGCAAAAGTGAAATCAATTGATTTTTCTCATTTCTCCTCAGAGACATTCCCAAAAAGTAAGCAACAGCAGATTTGGATAAAAACCCAAACAAACAAACCCACAGTTCAAAAGGCTGTAACTTTAAAAGTTTGCTTTTATATCAGGAAAGTGAATAAGTTTTTTTAAAGAAAGATTTTTTTAAAAATTGTCTTATTTAACAATTAAACCGATTGTGAGAATTTATTCATAGAGAATKATGCTWRAAGTAGACACAYTTAATGTTACAACTGTTGGCCATCTCTAAAGAAATATGTACAACAATCACTTTGGAAAATGTCAAACTGTCCTGGAGGCAGAAAAATTTTATGKTGCTAATGCACGTGATCATTTTAACAATCATTTTTGGTTGTGAATTTTCTCGGGAGAGTCCAGGACAGGATCCTGCTAGTACTGGTTGTGCACAAAGTGCGAGCAGCAGCAGGACAAAGCCGAGAAAGCCTCGCCGAGAGCCCAAACCCAGCAGTGACCTCTGGAGCCCTGGGGCACCTCTCACTGCCTGCACACAAACTCAGCTCAGTCCTAGCCGGGGCTGCAAGCAGCTCCTCAAGTGATTTACTACATTTCCTACCCAACAGAGAATAAATGTACGTGAAATTCTGTGTAATCTCGCAACAGAAAGTAAAGAACTGAAGCGCTCTTAAAGGTTGATGTGTTTTTTCACGTTTAATCAAAACTTGCTGTTACAGAGGTTGAAAGCAGATTGCAGTCAGATCTCAGGGAGGTGGGAATCATGTTAGAATTCATATTATTCTCAAGGAATCTTCAATTTTCGTGAAGTTTGCGSTTTCTGGTTAGTAAAAAGAGGAACTATTTCCCTTCTGGGCAAGCAAAGCACTGTCACAAACTGCAGTGATGCCACAAGCCATGGCAGTCATCAGCATTTTTTAGTGAAACACTCATCAGGAGGAATTTAAGAGAAGAGGATCTGTCTAAATGAGTAATGTAGAAAGAAAAAGTCAAACTAAATCAAAATAAACAAAACAGAAAGRCTTATTTTCTTAATGCTTTACATTATACTCTGTGTAAAGTACAATATCTCTGAATGTTTAAATGCTACAGAGGTTCATGTAGAAAATCCTGCTGCAGAATTTGCATTTCAGTTTTACATGTAAATGAAAATAGACAGTATATRTACTGAGTGTACTCTTGTATTTTGCCTTCAATTATGTTCTTAACAAATTGCACAGAGTTTTTTAAAGCAGAAYATACAAAATCTAACACAGAAGTACATGGCAGAAAATACACTTTAAATCACTAAACAGATATATTTTTTCTACCTTTTAATACAAAATTCTGGGTCCATTATAACAAAAGGATGCACTTTGCACGACCTTGAGAGCCTGTGACCATTGGGAAATCAAAAGGGTAGTGACACTAAGGAAAACTATTGTCCAGAAAAATAAGCCTCTCCAAGGGGCACCAGGAATCCACAATAAAATCCCTGTTTCCAAGAAAATTCAGGCATTTCCATCAAAAAAGACTGGTAAGATAAATAGAATGTCCTCATAAGCCAYGGATTCTTAATAATACAAAATGTCTAAGTCCATGGTAAACAAAGCCCCCAGGAAAACTAACATCTCCTAACTCAGGCTTCTCAAGACCTGGGTCATGACCCAGCGCCTTGTCACAAGGTACCTCAAAAGCATTTCTGAGCTGAAATTGCAGGGAATTTGTTTTGCATAACATATATTTCAGTTAGAGTTTCACTCCTTGCAGAGCTCATAAAACTCCTACAACTGTCTCCTTGTTGATAGATGTGATTTCAGGGTTAACAATGATTGCTGCCGTTATCTTCTAAGGATTTCAGTTTCCATGTGAACACACRCTGATCTGAAAGAATCAGCATGTTAGCTGCTTTCTTGTTTTMTGCCCTTAAATTTTGTGCATTTTTTTGGTTTTTATTCCCAAGTTTTTCAGTAAAACCACTTGGAGACTTTAAAAAATCAACAGTAAAATGAATTTTGCTATACATTTTGCATTTTGCTTTATAATTTGGTGTTAAGACTCTTAATCTATGAATGACAGTTGGGTCTTTTTYTTTTTTTACTTTAATCTCTTCAGTTTCTTTTAATGATTTCATGGGASACTAAAATATTTGTGATAGATTCAAATCTCAGAATGTAGTATTTTGTGACAAATGAGTGTGGTCATAGTGACAAAGCCCTTTGCAGAACATCTGGGGTTTGGTTGAGTCCTGCCTGTAGCACTAAACTCACCTTTTTTTACCCTAATCCTGAAGAAGGCAGAAGCCAACAAWTCTTTCATCATTTTTTGCTGTTCGAAGGCATTTTTGCTATCGAATGCCAAGGTTTTGCTAGTCAGCACTAGCAAGAATAAATTGAACAAGGAAAGTTGTAWATATCAATATTTTTAGTTGATATATACTTTTGAAAGGCTCATTCTGCAAATATTTAGATGCATGAGTAAATTTGCTACATAAATAGAAACTTGCATGTTTAGGTATTTGAAGAATTGACCTATAAKTTCCATAAAAATCTAAAGAAAACAATGTCTGACTTTTTTTCTAAGAGTTAATAAAAGGGCATATGTAATAGTAGGATGTGAGAAATAGATGATTTATTTATTAACTCAGAGTAATACAAATCCTTAAGAGTTACTACCTCCAAGAATTTCTACACTTTGGCTTTAATTTTAACTTTTATCCCTGCAAAATCTTGTGGGGAACATTATTAAAGGTGGAGTATAATGAGTTTCAAGGGTTGAATCACAATAATCTGTGTGTTTTCACTGATTTTTACAAAGCTGACAACTCTGTGATATAAACTGCAAATCTGTCATAGCTCGTTGCATATGGCTCATGTTTAACCAGAAAATAATTTAATGTGAGGAGCTGCACAGCAAACCGTTCCTAACCACTGACAGGAGCCGGTGTCTGCAGATGAGTGATTTACATGGGAAAACACCTTTTGTCCACATCAGTTTCATGTTCTTTGTGGGTTAATGAAATTACAGCGCACAAGCGTTGCTTTTCAATAGGCTACAGAGCAGGAGTAAATTTATGCAAACAGGGAGAGGGATGTCTTCCCCGAACTCTCAACCCTAATTTCTAGGAAGAGACCATGCCCGGACGGATGATTTTTGCACATCAGACGAGGCAGGAGCTGTTGCGTCCGGGCTGGAAGGCGGCGGGAAGCGGCGGTGGCAGCACGGGCGGAAGGCTCTGTGTCCGCCCGCCGATCGCCGCGGCTGCGAGCCAATCTCATTAGCCGTGCAGAGGAGCTTTTCCTGCGGTGCCGGATCCCGCACTGCCATCGGATCCTGGACTCCATCACATCCTGCCCTGCCATCGCATCCCGGGCTGCCGCTGCCASCGCGGAGATGTCGCTGCGCGTCCCGGCTGCCGGCGGTGCCCAGGTCCAGCCGCTCCCCCGGCGCCTCTGGCTTCACCCCGGCTGTCCCCCTCCCTCGCTGTTATTAAAGCGGGTGGATATGATTCCGTCTTGGGAATACTTTTCTTTTCTTTCCTAGTGCTGTACTTCAGCCTGTTTGCAGCCTGGGGGCAGAGCCACACCGGCTGGTGCTGGCAGCCAGGAAAAGCCGCTTCCCGGAGGGTTTTGCGGCTGGGACAGGTTCTGGAGGGGGAATGACACCCTCTTCCCTCTGTTAGACATTTAGTTACCTCACTCTGAGGCACAAAGGAGCTTCTCTCCCACAAGGGATTTATTTATTTTTTTTTTTTTAAACCCCATTTTTGCGTTATTTTATGTGAACTCCAGCCTGTATCCATCCTCAGCCTTATTTCCCGTCTGGGCTGGATCTGTGGACTTTATCACTCCAAGCAAGCACATTTTCCCACTCTGCTGAGATAAATTACACAKTCTTCCTCGTGGTAAGGTTTGTTTACTTCCTGTCATGCTGTTCTTTTCCAACAGAACATTTTGAGCTCGAGATAACAGGATCATCCTTTTAATATGCACATCCCCAAATGTGTTAAACTACTGTTAATGTATTTTATCTTCTTAGCAGGGATCCGGAGCACGACACACRCACTGGAAAAAAGCTTTGCCTTGGGATGAGAGGTGAGATCCTGTGTTATGCCTGTAGCCAYAGAGCTGGGAACATACAGCAGGTTTAAGATGGTTTTATGCCCTTCTAATCCTGAGCTGTTCKGCAGGCTGGAGTAGACACCCTAGTGCATAGTCAGCCTGAATCTCAGTGTGGYTTAACTAACATGTGAACTTAGCTGCTCCCTGAATTTACAAAATGCTGCTGTGAGAGGCAAYAGCCTCTGAGATGCACCTTCCAGTGACCAGCTCCTGCACAAGTGCTCAGCAGGGAAATCACTGAAGGGGAGCTTTGACAAGCTGCATAATGAAATACCTCCCCCAAATGGATGTAWAAACTACTTCACACTGTCCTTCTCCAAGGAGCTCATCCTAACTGGCAGGATTTTGAGTTTAATGAACACATACACAGATTTCTGTCTAGGACATCTGCTTTGATCASTGCTCTTGAAGCACAATCTGATGTTGTACAAAGAAAAGGGCCTGAGGGATGCTCGGTGCTGGGTGAAGGACAAGCATCCTGCCACTTGCAGGTGGTTTATAGAGCCTGCCCTGCACCTGCACAAGTTTTGTACATTTAACRGGCAACCCGAGAGCTTCTGTCTGTAACTTGCTCATGTTTCTGCTGGAAAAAAAAAAAAAAGAGGAATCCTTGCATTTCCTATTGCAGGTGACTATCGGAATTCAGCAGTGGAAAAGAGTCCAGCTGTTTTTTTTCTGTGTATCATGATCAGATGTGTGTGTAAACTGTCAGATTTCTTACAATACCCAAACCTCTGCTTCTTCTTAGATGCTGCCTGACAGAAACAACTCTCAAAATCTAACACCTGTTTGATTTCCCTGAGTCCACACGTTCTGATCAATGAGGGAGAAGTACAGGTCTTCCCAGAGATAACACACAAACCACAGGACACGATGGAAACATGAAGACAAGATCTGGCCCCTGGATCTTCTCATCAGGTCCTTACATCAAATATTGATAATATATGTGGATTTCAGAGAAAAATGCAGGCAATGCTGTACATCATCCTGCAGCAACAGTTACTGAGCTTAACAAAATATGAATTTTATGTGCAACCTGTAGTCAAACAGTAATTTATTGACTCATTTCTAAAATGCCACGTGCTGTAAGGGAAGTGTATTTTGGAAGGAGATGTCTCGTCTAGAAATGAGTTGAGCATAATTTAAGTTTATGCACAGAAAATAAGGTTAAAACAGTCCTGGTTCATTCCCCTGTCCTGAAGGAGGAGTTCAGTGTGCACAGAGGTGCATGCAGCACTGGGGCAAATTCTTCCTGCCCAAACCGATGGATGAAGCATCAGCAGGAACACTCATGTCCAAATTATCCACCAGGTGTACAAAATGTGCAGGATCAGGTTCATGGTGCAGCCTGCTTTTGTAGCTTGTCTTGATGGAGAGATCACTGCTCCTCAGACACAGCTTTTYTTGGTTTGCAAACTTACACACCCCTAATTTAAGATATTCACACAGTTTTAAGGACTTAAACACATATTTGGGTTATGTGGATTATCATCCAAATATTTAGATTTACACAAAATCTAGACAGTTCACAACATACTCTGATTGCCAGCTGTGGAGAAATAAAATCTACTAAGCAATTTTACAAAAGGGGAAGTTGTGCACTGTTACAAAATAGAAACTACTCCAGAATTAGYATGCAGAAACACATGCATGAATTAAAATGCTGTGTTACACACACAAATTAGAAAACTCATCAAAATACCAGCAATATTTGGCAAAATTGGAAACCTGTGTGTGAGAGGAATTCATCCATGTGGCATGAAATGAAGCAGAGAAGTTGTCACACAACAAAAATCTTCTGATGAGAAAGACAAATCAGACCACGGAGACTTTAATGAAGTGTGGGCAGGTATAATCCATGATCTGGCAGGAGGATGTGGGGTGTCTGAAAAGGTGTTTAACAAGACAGACTATCCAGAGAATCTGAAACAGAAAATAGATGGACAGCATTCAAAACCCTGCSGTCAAAGAACTGATTTTGGCAAGAAAAAAATATAAATCCATCAGCAAGTTCACGTGAAAATATTTCTAATTTCAGTAYTACAAGTGGCTCTTTCCTGTACCAAGCAAGGCACATTTAGTGATGCAAGCACCTGGCTTTAAGTTGAACAACTCATATCCAGTTTTTCAGGATTTAACCCACTTGAAATGGGAAAGAAATAGATAAAGAACTGGGTGCTGCGAAAGGATGGGTTCATTTAACTTCCCGTGGTATTAATGAAGATGGAAGCAACTCATAGAATCAAACCCTAAGGAAATTGCATTAAAAAGCTTGTAATTTTCAGAAATGTAATTTCAGACTGCTACAAAGTAATAGATACATAATAATTGAAAAGGATTAGAAAGCTAAATGCAGACTTTAATATACTYTTATATACCAAACTGTAAAGATAAATGAGACATAGTTCATTCCATACATTTAAATTGTTATAATAAACATGTTTATAATAAATTGTCAAAGAGCTCCTAAAAGGACAGGTTTGAGACATTAGTATGCAGCAGTCCTTTACAGCATGTCAGAGATACAGCAAATGTTACATTATTTATTACACCAATCAATACAGTAAAAAAACAAATTAAAATTAGATATGAAGTCTATGCCACTAGTGCACCCTTGTTTCTTATTTTACATGTAGATTGGTCGTATTTAGGAGAGGGCTTAGTGTTTTTATAAGCATATTTCACTTAGCTAAAATGCAAGGTAACATAACTTATTTGTATCCCATTTTCCCCTATTAAAGTTTTACAAATGAAGCAAACAGAAATTAAAAGCTGAATRCCAGTTTCAAATGTTTTACTAATACAATGACAGAAGTGTGAAATCTTTTGTAATAAAACCTCTGTTATCAGTCATTTTTCATGACAAGTGCAAGCACATAGCAATGACAGAAAACTAATATTGAATTAAATTTTTCACTGACATTGAGGAAAAAATGTCATTGCAATCTCAAAGTATCTCAAAGAGATCATTGCAATCTCTTTTTATTCTGTTCTCACAAGAAGAAAATAATTTTCATTCTACATCTTTTTCAGCTGAATGCCTTAAAATGAAGACAGTTCAGCAGCAAATGACAGGTAATCCACAGTTACACAAAAAATCCAAATGTGCAGAAGAYAAATGAAGACAGATCTTTAAGGAACTCCACTGCTGCAAAGATTTACCAGAGTTGTGACTGTGTGAGAATTCAGAGAAAGAGTTTCCAGCCTCTCTCTTATCAGGGAACAGCAACTCTGCAGCTAACGATTAAAGTGTTTGCTCTTAAATATTCCTTTGGGTTTTTTGTTTCTTTTTAAGGTGACTTGATCTCTCCAAACATTTTCTTTCAAATGTAATAAGTATGGTGTCTGAAACACTCCAGACCTGGCTATAAAATAGGGTTTTGGACACTGATTTCATGCTGGTGTTCTGCAAGTTTAGGAGATCTTCAGGCTTTCAACTATTCCCCAAGTTYTGAGAAATAAGTTCAAATTTATTAATCTGACAGAAATCTTTCCACACAGGAACTGATCTTTAGATATTTGTTTAGAAAAATATTTTTTTTTTGTTTCACAAACATTCATATTTCTCCGTGGTTTGTGATTTCCTTTCCTTTTAAGCATTTGGATAGTTCAGCACAATTCACTGCACTTTCTCCAGTATGAAAAAGGTCAGGCAATAATTCTGATTTTGGCAGGGAACAGAAGAGGAGGAGACAGTCCAAGGCAAACCCTGATCATAGTTGTTAGAGTATGAATGAATCAGTAACCAAGAAGAGATAGAACAGAATTATCTGCAGCATTGCAGAGAAGAAAATTGCAGTGAAAGAAACAAATATCTTCTCAGCATCTATGCATGCATGTGGTTCCATTACAGGAAAAAACACCCCCAAATTTCTATATATTTGTTGTAAGAGTGAGTTATATAATTTCATGATAAATTCTGAAAGTGTTTTATAGTAATTTAAAAAGCAAATTTCTTTCATCTCTATATAAGGATTGCACCTCACTTAGTTTTCCGAACAGACCTCCTAACCTGGAACAAAATCTTCCCACAGTAAGTAACATTTTTTACAAGCACCACCTTGCAACCTATAAATCACTGTGTGCTTGGAAAGGCCGTCAAAACTCTCTGCCCAGCTGACATGGCAGWGAACTGCTTTCACTATGCAATACCCTTCAAAATATTAAGAAAAGTTCAGGCACTTTTTTCTTTGACCATTACTTTTTTTAGCAATTGATGTGTTTGCAGACTCCAGGACTGCCTTCCAAGACACACAAAAACACAAGTCAAAGGTCAGCAGGAGGATGTAAAAATACCATTTAATCTTATCTGTGCAACACTTCATGCAGACTTATTTCACCATCTTCAGGCTCTCTTTGTTGAAAGACTAATTTATTTCTGAACTGACGAAAAAGAGATAATCAATTTGCAGCATCAAGTAAAAGCTCCTACCCTTACATGTAATTTTATTAACATTTAAGATTTGAATGTTTATGATACAAATGTTTATATTATTAAAAATCACAGCACAAATAATTTTTTTTTATATAAAGAAGAAAGTTTTCTAGTTCTGCGTCCTGTTTAGTCTTTATTTGCTGTCAGTTTTGAAAAGTTTTGTTTTACAGATTTAGACATGAAGTATCKTTTCTTTGGGAATGCTTTCCCTGTTGTGCACATATGAGTTACAGGGACACATTTGCATTTTTCATCGCTGTGTCAATTCACCATTCTGTTTCTGCAAGGGTGTTGATAACAAATTCACACACCCATGCTAAATYGCTGATTTCCATGTTGAGCATTTTGCTTTCTTTTAGCATTTGTGGGTCGGGACCTCAGAAAGGCACTTTGCCTAATCCGGAGAAAATTTAAATTTCGGATTTTACTGCGTCCTCCATTACACGTGATCTTCCTGCAGCTCCAAACCAGGAGCCACTGAATTCCACATCCATCCCGGGCACTGCAACACAAAAGTTTGCAGAGAGCAACCCGGCTGAGGATTTCCAGCGACAATGAAGAAACAAATTGGAAGAATTAATGGAAGAAATGAAGAAGGATCCTCTGGCTGTCTCTGCGTGCACAGAGCCCTCCCGTTCTCTCCGGCAGCGCCCGGACTCGGCCGCTTTGTCTGAGGCCTCACACGCAGCACCTCGCCAGCCTCGCCCTTCCAACCTGCGACAACGGGGCCGCAGAATTCCAATAAAGAAATTAAACATTACTAAATACGCGGGGGGACGACACAAAAGCCCTTCCCTCGCTGTGTGCGAACGCGGTCCCGATAGATTCTGCCCGGTTTCCATGGGGACATTTTGTTCTGACTTCAGATCCCGATGATCGGGGTGACATGAGGCGGTTTTGGGGATTTTTCGCCCAACCGAGCAGAGCGGCCCCAAGGAAACGGGGCAAAACTCTTCGTTATCAATCGATTTCACGTTATTTATTTATTTTTTAGAGATGATTACTCCTAATCCCCGAGGAACCGTGGCCGCTGGCTGGGCACAATTAGCACATTTTTAGCATTCCTGCGAGGGCCGCCCGCCAGGGCAGGACAAACACCCCGCGCTGGGGTCCCGGGCACGGCCGGGGCTCGGGGAGCGCTCTCGGGGTGCGCAGCGGGGCCCGGGTGCCTCAGAGCCCTCGGGAYGCGCCTTTGGGGCGCTCGGCTGCTGGAAAGCCATGGCGGGTGCACGGGGAGAGCCGCCCGCAGCACCGTGTTAAGCCCAGCTCGGCCGGGACGGGACCCGCCACATCATTTCGGGCTTTTTCCCCTCAAAACGGCCATACTTTCCACCCAACACTGCGCTGGTGGCCCTGAGCGAGTGCGGCCACGCGCGGCCGGGGCGGCTCGAGTTCCACGAGGGACGGGCGCACCCCCCCGCCCCCCAAAATCCCCCAAACTCCTCCCTCTCAGTCCCTCGCTCCCCATCCCCGCCGAACCCCGCGGCCAGCCCGACCCGCCCCGTCCCGGCCCTGCCCGGGGTCTCCTCCATCGCCATCCCCCCGCGGGAGGAAGGGGCGGCCGGGGGCGGYGGCTGCCATTGGCCGGGCAGCGGCGGCCGCAGCTGCAGGACACAATTAATTATGCTAATGGCGCGGGGAGCGGATGTGCTCGCTTCCCCCCGATCCCTCTCCCCGTTTTTGGCTGGCCGGGCGGGAGGAGCCGCCCTGGCCCGATCACATGATATTGTCTTCGCGCCACTTTCGTAAAACCCTTTTTATTCCAGGGCTCAGCTCGGCTCCAAGGTACCGTGTTTATCTTCCCCTTTCCCTGCTCTCTCTTTAGCGCTCCTTTTTCTGTTTCCCCTTCCCAAAGCCGGCGCGAGCCCAAGGGCACTCCCCACTTTKCACCTCTTCTACTATTTTATTYATTTTATTGCTTTTCTCCGKTTTTCCCTCTCYCTTTCTCTCTCTCCCCCGCGCYCTTCCCGAGCCCGCCGCAATCAGTGCCGGGCGGCGCGGGCTGCCCGAGGCGGGGGACGCGCACCGGGACGGGCACCCCCGGCSCGGGGCTCGGTGCGGGGAGTGCGGGGGGCGGCAGCGCTTTGCGGGGCGCGGGCGGCCGCCACCCACCTGTAGGAGTGCGCGGGACTCGCCCCGCGTCCCGCGTGGGCCCGCGGATCCCCCGCACCGCGGGGCCGCCCACGCCCATCCCCTCCACGGCCGGCGGCTCCCGCGGCACCAACAATGGACCGGGGAGGCGGTGGCGGGAGAGGCCGAAACTCGGGGCGGTTCGGGGAGGGGGGTT
>NW_026623567.1:568299-592945 GCF_030028575.1 Malurus melanocephalus
CCGTCGGGCCGGGACAAAGGGGCCGCCCGCGGCCGTGCGGAGCCGCCCTCGGCGAAACTTCGCGCTGCGCCCGCGGCTCCCCCCTGCCCCGGGGGCGCGGGGCGGGCCGGGGTCCCTCGCGGTGGCGGCGGGTGCGGAGGGGGGGCGGGCGGGCGGCTTGGCGCGTTTTTGGGGCTTTGAATGGAGGACTGCATTTCCCACCGTGCTTTGTTCCGCCGCGGCGGCCGCGCGCGGTCCCGGACGGGGCGGGCAGCACGTGGCGGGGCGCACCGAGACCCCTCCCGGGACGCGGCCGCCGCTCCCCCTCTCAAGTGCCGGCACCAGCGCCGAGCGCTGCCCCGGGGATGCTCCGGTTGCGCCGGGCATGGGGGACGCCGTGCACGTGGCGAGCGGGGCCGAGTAATCCCGGTGCCCGCCCCCCCGAGCAGATGGTCAGTGCTGGGAGATAACGGCGGCCCGGGGGCAGATAATTCCCTGCGGGGGTGAGGGCACTCCCCGGCACAGCCCCCGGCACCGCAGCGGCTCCGCTTCGGGGAGAGCCCCTCGGGGGCGGCCCCGCTGCCCCCGGGCATCCCCGGCCGGAGCCTTCCCACCCCCGCAGGTTTGTAAGGCTGGGTTCTGACAGCGCAGCTCCGGAGGGAAATTGAAAGTTGTTAATAGGCAATTTTTCCCCCTCCTCTAATCCTGCGTGGAGGGTCCGTCGCTTTTGTGCCGCGCYGCAGCTCACGCATCATCTGGAGTACAGATACTCCATTATCTGACGCGGAGGGTGCGGGATCATGTGTCAGAACTTTTCTTGCACTACTGGGGGGTGGGAAATGCTTGGTGGTTGGGTGRTGCAAGACCCTCGGTAAAGCTCTGGGAGAAAGGTCAACTAAAATGTTTCTTGTGCTGTAGTAACGCGTGAGAGCAGGAAATCKGGATGTTTTGATACCTAYTATGGTGCTCTTCAACCRCCAATAAACTGGAAGAARCCATTTTTACCTTAATTCAAGGGAAAAATAGCTGCAAACYCTTCCTCACTTGGTGTGCCCTCCGTTAAGCTCCCTTCTCAAAACTCTGAACTTGTTTCTGCTCTATGCTTTAATAAGAAAAATCTCTCCTAAATTAAGTAGCAAATCCATATCTGTATTATGCAACATTAATATTGGTCTTCTCTCTTGGCAGGTACCGTTGGCTCCTGTGCTTCAGTCAAGATGCTTCTGTGATGCTTCAGCTGCTCTGAAACAAAACCTTTAAACAGAAGAATTTGTGTCTGGTGATGGGCCTCGAGTTGTGCAAAAGTGCTTACAGTGCAGGTAGAGTTTAGGATCTACTGCAGTTTAAGCACTTCTGGCATTACTGGGGCGATTCCGTGATGGTGGCAGGGCACAGCCAGAACCAGGATTGTTGTGCTGCCTTGGAGCCACGCTGCAAATGGCCCTTGTGTTAAGGTGCATCTAGTGCAGTTAGTGAAGTAGCGTAGAATCTACTGCCCTAAATGCTCCTTCTGGCACAAGCTGCTGCCTGCACATCCAAAAAAAAACCGTGTCCRTCTGGCTTTAGCTCAGCAATTACCATTTTTTAGTTAAAGGGTTTTTTTTTTCCATTGAAGGCAATTGGTAGGGAAGTAGTTTTGTCCTAGCAGTATCAAAGTGCTCATAGTGCAGGTAGCTTGGAATTGGACCTACTGTAATGTGGGCACTTACAGTACTGCTAGATAAAGTGCATCCTAGCCAGTGCCAGTTGCTGGAGAAGATGGTGCTGATTACAGTCAGTTTTGCAGGTTTGCATCCCAGCTTACTAAAATTGCTGTGCAAATCCATGCAAAACTGACTGTGGTGGTGGTGAATCTGTGGTGAATAATGGGTTTTCAAGCTTTTTTATTTTTTCCCCTCCCTCCACCCTTTTTTTTTCCTTAATGGAAGATTTGAAGGTGTTTTGCGCTGATTTCTCCATGGGTGGGGATTTGTTGCATTACTTGTAGCTGTATGGAGAGTATTGCACTTGTCCCGGCCTGTGGAGGAAAGGAGGACTTGTCGTCAGGCTGCACGGCCCCAAATTTGCCAGTTTGGTAAAGCTCTTGTTTTGCTGTTGTCGGGTGGATCACGATGCAATTTTGATTAGTTTAGTAGGAGAAAAATTGCACGGTATCCATCTGTAAACCGCAAGACCTTCATCGCTGACAGCGTGGCTTGGGTCAGTAATCACTGCTCAACCTCCAGGGATGGGGACAGTCCTTGCTGGTGGCTCCATGGCTTCAAGGGATGGGAAGAAAGAAAACTTCRATACTAAGGTTTGTCTACTATTAAAAAAGGGCAAAAAAGCCTGAAACAGAGCCTGAAAACTAAACTCCTGAAACGTTTGTGCTCTCAGGAAGCAAATTTTGGGGGTTTGTTCCTGTAACATGTGAATGACTATGGTGGACGTACCAATAAAAACATTTTAAAATAAAACTTGTGTTTAATGGATCTCACTAAGTGTGGTTGCGGTAGACAAGTAAGAAATAAGGAAGCTTTTCTCGCTGCTTGTGGGTTACAGCCTCCAACAAACCTCCTTCACCTTRATTTTAAAGAAGGTAGATTTGCTACAAACCTCTTGGTGCTGCTAATTCAGGGAGAATCTTTGCTAGGAAGGGGGCTGTTTCTCTCCAGACCAGGAGAAGGCTGTTCACTCAGTGCTCATCCTTAAGCAGTGGTCACAGTCTGGGTTTTTTTTAACTCTGACTCTCAGCCTTGAAGATGGGAGGAGAGCTGCAGCTTACCTGRAATTGCTGCTGTGGGAGTGGGGACCCGTTGGTTTGTCCCAGGTTCAGAGTGACAAAATGGTGTGACCAGAAACGGGGCTGGAGCTGAGGCTCCTGTGGAAGCTCAATGTCAGAGCTGGGAGAGCTCTGTGGTGATTGAGTGATGGGATCTGGGTGCTCTGGCACAGGAGGGAGCTGAGCCTGAGCCTGAGCTGTGGCTGTGCAGGGTTTGAAGGACCTGGGGAGARCTGTGATGCTGAGACTGCTGCTGCATCACATGCCGAACCTTGGGCTGGCTTTGGCTTTTTGTGAGTGGTTTATCTGCTGTGGAGAACCTCTTGAGAGGGTTCTTTGGATGCTTAGGCATCTGGGTGTTTCTCCTAGCCTGCCCTAGAACTGGCTACACGCATGTTGTGTGGTCAGACTTGGGGCTGTGCCCCAGCAGCGTGCAGTCGGTGCAGTCATGTCAAGCAGTTGAGGTTTGTGGAGAGGGTGGGCAGCACCAGCAAGTTTCCAACAYCCTTTTCATCCCCCAGCTCAAATACTGAGATCCAAGAGAATCTTGCTGCTGGCCTGGCTTCCAGTGGCCAGTGGAGTTGGGCTGATGGCACTGTGGGTCCCTGATGGAAGCCTGTCCCCAGTGTCCCATGCCCAGATGTGGTCTGGGAGTGGTTGTGTACAGCAAAGGCAACAYGCCAAGCACAGTAATACTTGGTTCAAGCACAATTGCAGAGCTCCTATGAGGGTGTTGCTGTGGCTGGTGGCTCTGGATGATTTTCTACCCCAGAATTTAATCTGAGGCTGAGTTGTAATCTTCCTTGTGCTTGGAGAGCTGTAATCTCATCTTCAAATCCCTGTGCAAACAACAGGAAAAGATGTTCCCTAAGTGTAGAGCCCTTCTGGTCGCACCACTTAGTGACAGTGAGGAACAGTGGGTTGGAGCGTGTAGTAATTGTGATTTAGTGCAGTGTATCATACCCCAGCCTTGTGGAAGGCACTGGGATGTGCTCCTGCCAGGAATGAAACTCAAGTTTGCTACCCTGTTAATGAACTCTTGGAAGATGCTCCAAGCCTGGCTTTGTGTTGCTAACACTGGAGCTGCACCCAGCTCTTGCACGGGGTCTTACTGGTGGTTTTGGGGTGATGTAGGCTTGTCTTGGTGGGGTGGGTGCTGGAGGGAGTTCTGTTCCACCCATGTGAGTGTTCACCATGGCCAGTGTTGGGACCAAGGGTCTACTGTGGTCATCCCAGGATGTCTCACTAGTGAGAGCTTTGGAGSACTGCGTGTGGCCCAGAGCTTGAGATGGGCACCCCAAAAGCCCCCCAGCCAGGCTGAGCTGTTGGCAGCTCACCGGTGGCTCCAGCAGTCAGTGGGGTGGTGTTGGAGCTGCTGAGAGAAGGGGGATTGTGAGTGAAAGCTCTCCGTTAGCAGCGTGGGTGCTGTGCTGTGCTGGTGAGTATCTACTCCCAACTGTTCCAAGTGATGAGCCTGCGGTGTGCAGTTTGGGTGCTTTGTGTGGATTTCACTGACTTTGCTCAAAGTGCWGGAATATGGAAGCGAGCTGAATGCTCCTGCAGTTGTTAACCAGCTCAGGCATGGGGAGGAAGTGGGATTTTCTGTTCCCTGGGAGCAGCTTCTGCAAAGTGGTGCCCTGTGTGTGCTTATGCTCRGTAGTAAGTTAATTTTATTGTCAGACTCTGGCATTTGAGAGCACAGCAGGGCAGGTGGTGCCTCTCCAGGACTGAYAGAATGGTGAGGAGGGGTTAACCCAAAGGGTATTGGCGTTGCAGGGTTTGGAAGTCAAAAATGTTATCTCCTGAGCAAGTCTCTCAGACTGAGGAGTGAARTGGTGTGAGAAGGAGATTCTGTGACAGAGAATCTGCTGGCTATGAACTTCTCACAGGCATCTGTTTTATCTGTGAGCTCTTCTGTCCTTTCCTCTCACTGAGGATAAACCATTACCTGAGGATAAACCATGGGCTGTCACACCCTGTAGAACACCCTTTCTAAGCAGGTCACCCAGCATTGCTCACAGCTGTGCTCAACCTACAGCCTGTGTTACATTGCCTTGGTCTCTGTCAAGATTTCATTTTTCAGAGGTTTCAAAATGCTGAACCTGCTGTTTTGAAGCAACAAATGACCCCTTTTTATKCTAGCAGCACTGTGTAGAATTGCCTTGTCTTAAGCCCAGAGCATTGCTTTGGGAGCTTTTTCAGGAGATGCCCTTGATCCTGAGTTTTGGGTCCCCTGTATGATCAGGTGGAGTCCCAGAAGGACAGAAAAAGCTCAGAAAGCCTGCACAAATAAGGTCAACTCCAAAGCAAATGAGCCTGAGAATGGTGGGTTTGGGTATTTTGGGTATCTGAACTCAGAAATGGGGTGTGCAGAGGTCTGCAGGGGAAGCATCTGCTCTGCTTCTGGAGCTGAGAAGTTTCACCTCCAGCTCCCTTCAAGGACGGAATCCACGGGATCTTGGGATTTTCTGATGGATCCCTTGACTTGCCCTGAGCCTGCCTTTGGAAAAGCTGAAGCCAGGGGTTCCCCATCTATCTGGGGATGCTCCCTGTAGTCCTTTCTCCCATGGGAAGCCCTGGGGGTGCAGGGGTGGGTGTTGCAGTGCTCAGCAAAGGAGGAGAGGGATGGAATCTCCCTGGTCGTGTGTGCAGTGCTGCTATCGCTGCGCCCGTGCSGGGGTGGCTGTGCTGCTTTTTAAACAAGGAGGGTTTTTAATCCTTGAGAAGTTGTTGGAGCTGTGTGGCTGTTGGACATCGGTGCCGAGTGGCTGAGGCTGTTCCAGGAGCTGCTGGAGTGGCTGTTCCTGGGAGTGGGATGTCAGAAAGGAGTTGGCACTGGTCATTTTTAACTGGAAGTGTATAAATAGGTACAAGCACACACAGACCTGAGGGCTGATCATGGAAAGAGACAACTCTTGTTCTGGAAACTCCAGAGGGCTTCTAACATTGGAGTGCCTGGGCTATTTTTATAGAGTGGGAATATTTCATATTATTTCAGTCTCCTTCCCGTCACATAACACTTGGTTGTTTATTCTGTGTGTGGTTATTCCCAGCTGTAATCAGTGGTTATCCTGTGGAGCACCCAGTGGGTGCTTTGTTTTTCTCTTAAGGGAAGCTTGTTAAGATAGTTCTGAATACTTCTGAATTATCTTGTTTTTTAAAAAAAGTATCTTCTGCTGTTGATGGTCTTCAGGGTGATTTTTTAATAGCATATTCATGTCTAAATCAGTGCAGTACACCCAGGTAAACATTTCTAACTGCTGAGTTTTCCACAGCACACAGCCTGTGTGCTCTCTGCCCATCATCTTTGGTTGCTTCCAAGTTACTTTTTTCAAAGTAATCACAGTGCTTGTCCAAAATGTTTTTTTTTCTTTGTTTTCACATGTTATTAGGTTTAAATCATAGCTGACAGAGAGGTGTAAGTATTTCTAATTTGCTTACACTGGTCACTGGACCAAGTGTCGTCCAGATCCAAAACAGCTTTTGACCTGGACCTGCTGGCTGAGAACCTGATTTTGTGTTGCATCTGTGCTTGTGTCCTCCTGGCTTTTGTATCAAATCCCTGTGATATAATACACCACAATAACACTCCTTTTTGCCTTTTAACATCTACCTATGGATTTAAGTTGCTGTACTTCTGCAGTCAGTGTGCTGGCTGCTGCAGCCACATCGTAAGTCACCTGTTATTTGGATAATTACATTTCCTGTTGGAAGTGTTGCTTTGTGAAGGTTAAGTGTTGTTTGCCAAAGGATTTTATAAAATGTAGAGAGTTGCCATACTGAATCAAAGGGCAAACCATCAATGCTTTTTTGCACTTATATATATGTATATATATATAAATAATATTGAAGAGCAAACGGRAAATTATAATTTTGTTATTCTGATTATACAGTGCTGGAGCAATTGTTTAAAAAAAAAAATTGGGGGGGATTTTTTTTAATGGAAATGGTCTCTTTGGTGCAAAGTGCCCTTCTTGTGCTGTTCTGTGCCGGAGGAATCACCCAAGCTGGTTCCTGGGTGGGTACCCTGCAGCAACAGCAAATGGCTGGCAGGACAGATTGAAAGCTTCAAAGAGGTAACAAATCTTTTGGGACTTCAAAGGCCACTTTGTCAGCCTGCCTGCCCAGAGCTTCATTGCAGCAATGAAAAGAAAAAGATCTTCCTGCCCTAAACCCTCAGTCCCCTTCCCTCCTCCAAGCCAGACCACTCCTCCGTGTCTGTTCCCTTGTCCCTTCCTGTACCCAGCAGAGCTGCAGGTGCCCTTTAGAGCTCTAACAAACACCATTTTTTGAAGTAGCACTGGCTCCCAGAACATCCACTTGGTTTTATATTTTAGTGCCCTGGGATGGGCGCTTAAATCCCTGCGAGTGGCTTGGAAATCCCAGCCCAGGTTTTTGTGCTGGGGTTGGCTCTGGAGGTGGTGATGGACCTTGGGCTGCAAACTTGTGCTGCCTGTAGCTGAGTTTGCAGCTCTCCATCTGGGATATGGGAGAAATTGGGGACTGTGGGGAAGCACTGTCCCAGGAGATGGGAGGTCTGCCCTCCCCATGCTCCCTGGACGCTGCTGTTCCCTCAAAGAGGCTGCAGGACTGGCCTCTCACATGGCTTCTCACTTTCTTTTTAATTTTCCTCTTATTTCCTTACTAAAAGGAATCCTTTGTACCAACAGAAGTTTATTGGTTTCACCGGTGGAAAATCCGGATTTGCATTGATATGGGGTAAAAAAGATGCAGAAAGATGGGAAAAGAATTTAGTCTTCCCTTTCTTTCTGAGTTTATGCAAACCTCCAAATACTTCTTTCCTCAAGGGAGCAATTTCTACCAAAACAAAATGGTGATGATGATGGTGATGAAAACCTTATAAAACCTTATAAATCAACCCTATAGCCAAAGAATGTTGAGCCTTATCCTTTCAAAACAAGAGCAGCATATGACAGAGCTTGATTGGTTAAAAACGTTTTAGTTCTCTTTATCGTGATAAAATATTGAAAGAAGTATGAGATGGCTGCTTACCCTCCGTTTTGGCGAGAGCTCACACTAAGTGCATCATTTGCAGAAAAAACAGTGAAGAAAAGTTTAAAACTAACAGAATTAGGAGTTCATCAGCAGAGTGTGGCCCTTCCACCACCAATGAGCAGCAGGATGGAAGCAGCATGGCTTGTCCTTGCTCCTCCCAGTGCAATTCTGTCAAATACAGCAGAACACCCTGGTGTTAACCCTGATTGCAGCCCTGCCTTGGCTCTGCTCTCGGGCCGTTCCCCAGGCAGCCCTGTCGTAAACAGACCCGCTCAGAATTATTTTTATGTACCAAAAATCTCTTTTACTCAGTTACGCCTCACTCTCCAACTAAAACATGGGCCTGGCTTGTTTTAGGAGGTGATGACAAGCAGATAAAATGGAATTAGAGCCTCTGCTCACTGCGGGCAGAGCGGCAGCGCTGCTTTCCGTGGTTTCTCGCTCGGGCAGTTTGTGTTGCAGTGCTGGCGCTCCGGCTGCTGGAAGGTCGCTGGCAGCAGACTGGGATTAGCAGATCTCAGAGGTTCTGGATGTGTGAGCATCCTGCTCTGTGGGCTTGGAGCTCCTGGTGCAGCTGCTCTGCCCGAGGTCTCTCAGAAAACAGTGCCTGTCGGATCTGCTGCTGTGAGAAAGTCATGTAAAAGGAGGATGTTGGGGTGAAACTGCAGCTGCTGCTTGTCTAGGCTGTAAAAAATCCATGACTGCCATCCAGACTGACACCTTTCATTGCATTTCTCCTCATTTTCTATCAGATGTCACCAGTCAGTGACATCTCATCCTTTGGAGCTGCACGGGTGAGACGGGGACAGGACGGGTTGGTGCTCGGACTGCAGTGAAGGAGTTTTGCAAACAGGAGCATTCAATGAAGGTGTTTGGAGGAAATGGGAGGATGCCTCCCCTGTGGCTCCACATCAGCCTGTGGCACTCAGCTGTCCCCAGCTGTCCCCAGCCCATCTTGGAGGGATGGCACAAGACCTCAGGGACTCCCCTGATCCTGGGGTTGGAAACTACATCTGCACCAGGCAGGATTTGCTTTGCTTCAACTTCCTTCCCTCTGTGGGGTTGTGTTTTGCTTTTCCCGTGCTGTTCAGGAGCTGCTGGCAGTGAGAACCAGCTCTGCTTTGCCTGTGTCTCTCAGGGGCTGGGGCTGCGCTGTGGGAGTGCTGGCTCTCGGGGTGATGTGCAGGTACCTTTTCTTGTTTTCTCACTGGTTTTGGGTTCCTGCAATCCCCAGGCAGGAGCCACTGTGTCCTGTTTGCCTGTCAAGGGGTCCTGGCTGAGCCTGGGGGCTCTGACTGGGGCTGGCTACTGGGCAGTGTTGGCTCCTGGCCCTGAGTTACTGTCCTGGCTGCTTCTTAGTGAGCCTGGTCTGGTTTTTCAGTGCTGATTTGGAAGGTTTGTACATATGACTAATGTAAAAAAAAAAAAAAAAAAAGGATGATTGGCTGGGGGAACTACAGGTTCCTCAGCTCTTACTCAGCTCAGTTTTATTTATTCTGGTTAATGTTGATTCTGGGTAAAACTTTTATTCCCTGTCATGATAAGCTGTGGCTGCTCCACGAGGCTGCCCAAAAACCTTCATGTGATGTGAGTGGAGCTGCTTTTGTGAGCCGAGGCTGCAGCCTCATGGAAAGTGGAGCTGCTCAAGGAAATCTGCCTACTGCTCTGCCTATAAACCCACAGAAAATGGGGCTTTTTCTCTCTTCAGCTGTTGCAGTCCCAGCTCTCTGCCTCCATGGAGGGCTTGTCCTGGCTTTGTGGAGCCCTGGTGCCTGTGCTGGGGACCAGCTCAGCCCTGGGAGCCGGCCCTGGTGCTCTTTCTGTGCCAATTTGGGAATCACCAGGCCGGCAGAAATGGGTGCTGTGCAGATGAGAAGCGAAACAGGCACAAAAATGACCGAGGAAATGTTCTATGTGAGACTCAGCTGTGAGGGATTTTCCCCAAAGGACTCCCTGGCCCCTGCCCTGACACATTGCTGCACAGTTTTAATCCAAAATCTTCAGCCTCCTGGTTTTCCATTCACCACATGAGGGCAGGCTGTTTCTAAATAAAATACAGCAAGAAATCAGCTCGGTGGATAAATTCTCTGGCTCGGGGAGGGCTGATGCTGCAGCCCCTCCAAGTTTTGACTCCCCAAAAACCAAGGGGATGCAGTGAGTGAGGATTTCCGTGCCCAGAGCTGGGATGTGCAGAGTCCACCCTTGGCCAGGAGAACCCTCCAGCCTCTCCTGTAACCATCCCACTGCTCTGTTATTCCTCTGGGCAAACCCCATTCACTCTAATGCCATTATTATCTCTGCATAATAAATGTCTTTTCTCGCCGTGCTGCCTCTCCCCAGCCGCAGGTTCAGGGGGTTCGCTGGCCCTGGTGCCCCCATCCCCTGAGTGTGGGGATGCTCTGTCAGCAAATATGTCCCCTCATCCCTGGGGATTTATCCCCACGGGCTCACCTGGCTGCACAGCTCCTGCCTGCTGGCTACTGTGCAAGCTAACACTGCTTCCAATGCTTTAAAAATGTTCAGAGGTAACTGGAGTTTGTCTGAGAGTTGTTAATGCTGCCTCTGACTTGAGTTTATGCCTCTCCTCCTCGACCTTTTTTTTTTTTTTTTTTTTTTTTTTTTTTTTTTTGTGGACATGTAGCAGCAGGTGCCCAGTGGGAATATATGACTTGAAGAAAAAAGCAATATGGATTTGTCAGTGTAGCAAATTATACCCATGGGTTTAAATGGGTTTATGACCCGTGGACTGAAAAGCAAGGACATTTGGGGTGCCAAAGGAGGATGTTGAAGGCTTTGTGGGAGAAGCACGGGGGGTAAGAGTGGGGTAGGGGCAGCCCCATGAGATGTTCCTCTCCAAAGCGTCTTGAGCAGCAATAACAAAATGCTTTGCTCTCAGCAGTTTATGGGTGTGAGGAAATCCTGGCAGCTCAGTGCTGACAGAGCAGCTGTCTGTTTGTGTGTCATTGGAAGGGACAGGACAAGCAGAGATGAGCAGAGAGCCCAAGCCCCACGGTGAAGGGATGTGATTGCTGGTGGGCAAAAGCCTGGTGGATATAATTAATCTGTGAGTGTCAGACCCATCACAGTGACTGCAATAAACCCCGAGTCCCTCTCAGTTATCTCGAGAATGATAGAGTCGGGAGACATGACAGGAAACTCTCTCAGTGTGGCTCTGTCCTGCTCACTCCTGCCCTGCTGCTTTGTCCAGGCTTTTCAAAGGTTCACCTGGGAAAGAAAACCCCCTAAACCCCACAGAAGAACAGCACAAAGCAAATCCCCAGAACCCCAGAGGTGCCTGCTGGGGGAAGTGTCCGAGAAGATGTCGATGTTTGGATTTCTGGCCGTGTTTCATTACGAGTGAGTTTGTGCCCTCCTGCTGCTCCAAACCTGATTTCTGCCCAGCCCCTGCCTGCCCTCAGGGCTGTGCATTTAAATCAATGTAGATTGTTCCAGTCACCCCCTCCTAGAAATGCTTCTGGTTTGCTTGCTCTCTCAAATAATTTTTCACGTCCTCCTGTGTGAAGCRTTTGGGAGGACACCTTGGCTCCATTTAAAGTTTTTATTTGTGTCTTCAATCTGCTGGAGCTGTTGCAGCTCTGTGGGAGAGACGTKTCCTGGGCCACAGATGAATCCTTGGCAGAGGATGGGCCAGGAAAACACAACCTCCACTTCTGGCAGCCCCCTGCTCTTGCTCATCCTCKCTCTCCACAGTTATGCCAGCGTGACTGCTGATGTAAGGGAAGTAAATCCTGGGACTGGGGCTGCCAGAGCCAGAGGAAGTGCTGGTCCCTTGCCCTGACCAGTGACAAATTTATTCTCTCTTTCTGCATTTTTGAAAAATGGATTTTTTCCCCCCCATCTAGAGGGACATAAATAATTGGTGCTGAGCTGTTGGGCTTTTTCCAGGATGGGAAGAGGTGGTTTCCTCAGTCATTTTTTTTATCACTGTTGTGTGATGAGCTGAAGTGCGAAGTAGGAGCTGGGGAGGGAGATGGCCAGGTGGGCACTTGCTGGCCCTGGTGGGGACAGAAATGTTATTTATCTTTGGAAGTGGTGGTTCTCCTCTGCTATCACTCTCCTGGGGATTTACAGGAGTAAACACCCAACAGGTTCATAATGGTGTTTAATTTGGAAAACCACCCCCTCCATGAGTGTTTTTATCCTTCTTCTAATGAGGGGGGGAGAAAAGTCAGTGCTCTGTGGGGTGTTATGAGATGATGAAGCCTTGTCTCCATTCCAGGCCACCTCCCAGGGTGTTCCTCAGTGGTCCCAGAGCCCGGAGCACTTGCCTGGTGCTGTGTGATCATGGGGTTGGTTTGCTGCAGGACTGGAGCTGACTGAGGAAATCCCTCACCCTTTCTGGCTGCTCATGATAAAAGGGGTTAAAGCAGCTCTTCAATGCTCCCTCTGTCCCCAAATCCTGTCCCCAAATCCTCCCACACCACCTAGAAAACATGGAGCACTAATTTGAAAAACTGTTTTCCCAGTGAATAGACTCCTCTGCTRAATAAATGATGATGTACCAGCAGACACACGAGGAATGAGTGAGTTGGATGAACAAAACCCAGGGCTGGTGGGTTTAGCCCCTGGCTTGCAGTGAGTTCACGTGTGTACCAGAGAGCTGCCTGGGTTAATTAATTCCCCTTCCACACATTACAACCTAGAGAAGCAGGGCAGCTGGAGGGGGAGGCTTTCTTTGAAGAAATCAGTAATTTTATGTTATCCCAGAGTTTGTGGGATAACAGCAACAATTCCACTRTTTCTCAGTGCTGGCCCTGTGGGCTGCTTTCCTGCAGCTCTTTTATGTGACTGTGTCAGGGTCTCTGACCTGGTGCCAAGCTCAAATCCAAGGAAATTCASAGCAAATCCCTTTGCAGAGCTGTGTGATGCTGGTGGAAGGGAAGGAAAGCTTTCCAGCTGCTCTGCGGGGAAATCCAGCCCTCTGCAAAATGAAGGGGCTGAATGTCAAYGAGAAAATTCCCACAGACTTCAGCTGGGCCACGGTTTGGGTCGGGATTAAAAGCTCAGAGTGCTGGTGCTGAGCCCAGCTCCACTGCCCCATTTCCARCACTGGAACCTGAGGACTAACCTCTGTTTTGGCAGCGTTCAGCCTGCTGGATTTGTTGGTGATGGGTTCTGCTGTGGCTGCTGCAGGAGCTGAAGTGCCATCGAATGCTGCACAGGRTGTTTGAGCTGCTCTGGCACAGGTTGTCCCTGTCACAGCCACCTCCCCTTTCCTGAGGGTGGTCACTCACTGGTAAAAAACCAAATTTTCCACTCCAGCTCCCTGCACAACCGAAAACCTGGGTGTGGAAACAAATCTGCATTTCATGTTCCTCGTTTGGGATCACTGGTGTCCTCTCTGGGATTTTCTCCGTGGCTCTGGCACCAGCCTGACTGTGGGCTCAGGATGCTCAGCCCAGTGCCAAGAACCAGGATCTGCTGTGCTGCRTGCAATGCTCTCCTGCATTCAGTTCAGCCTTAAAATACCCACAATTAAATTTTAAGACTCAGCACTTCTCTGGATCTGACCCTGGGAAAACAAAAGGCTCCTCCAGAGTGGCATAAAATGTCCAAGGAGACAAACCACCTGACCTAGGCATTTTTTAAAAAATTCTGTAGATGCATGACCATGGGGAGCAGAAAACAAGGCCAGTTTCTGTATTTATTGCTTTCCAAACAGGCAGGATTGCTAACAYGCTGCCCCATTGTTAGCTTTAGTGGCCATTCTTTAACATCACCCCATAATGGTTAAATACAGTAACTTCCCTTCAGATCACAAAATCTATGGCACCGATGTCCTTGAGTACTTTGGGATTTGGCCTGTGTTCAGACCAATTCATAAAACCCAGCTCAGAAGCTCACTCAGTGCCAAGTCTGTGGTGCTTCAGCTTGTCCTGTGATTCCTCTGTAGCCAAGATGGGCAGAAGTGATTTGACAAATTCTTGCAATGCTGCCYTGCTCGGATGAGCTTCTGCCTGGGTTGGTGCCTCTCAGGGTTGTGGGGAGCACAGGGAGCCWCAGGTTCTTCTTGGACACAACCCTGCAAGCAGAGCGAGCTGCCCACCCTGCTCCTGGCTGGGACTGAGTGGTGCAGAGGGGTTTGGGTGTCTTGCCTAAAATGCACCAATTTTTGGGTTTTTTCCAGGCTGTTTCCGGCCGCTGCGCTTGCTGCCTGCCTGCGGCTGTTGTCTGGTGTAGAGAAGCTGCGAGAGGCACAGCTCCTGCTGGGATCCCCATCTGTGTGCTGAGCCTTGGAAGGCTCTTGCTTTCTTTCTTTCTTGCTCTGTCAGCTTGTGTGGGCTCTCACACAATCACACCCTYGTGACATGGGGAGAAGTTTCTCTCAAAAGACATCAGAACAAGATCACAACGGTTTTGAGGCTTGGACATCAGCCCACTCCAYAGTCAGTGGAAGCAAAAGGTGAAATCCCTGAATAAACCTTTGTGGAAGACTTCAGATTTGTGATTCAAAACTGAGCAACCCTTGGTGTGTTCTGCTGTATCACAGAGAGGCTCTTACACGTCATGAGGGATGGTCCGAGGTCTCCATGAGAGTCACAGATTCTCTATAGAAGCTGTGGGTGATGCATTTAGGGACTCTAGCAATCCGATGTATCTGGATATGGCAATCCCAGAGCTGGCAGCCTACAGGGGAGGGCTTTCCATCCTTGAAATCCATCTGCTCTGAGCAGGGCCTGATCCTGTTCTGCTCCAGCCTGGACAGTTTCTCTCTAACTTGAACCATAAAGCTCAACATGGCTTTGTCCAAGCAGATCCCAAAGTGGTGTTAACKCCACCCCATCCTTAAAAGATGTTAATTTAATCATTATATTGTGTTTCCACAACAGATGTTGACATTTCTCTATTGTCCCAGAATTAAATGTCAAGTTATTCCTGTTCMAAACTACCACTGGAATGTTCAGGGATTCCATCTGCAGCTGTTTTTGGAGCCTGCCTGTCTGCTAAGCCAGCATTTCTAAGCAGGTTTGTACATGGGCTGCGGTGAGTTCACAAATGTACCAGAGAGCTGCCTGCAGTAATTAATTCCCTTTCCACACATTATAACCTAGAGAAGCAGGACAGCTGGAGGGGGAGGTTTTCTTTGAAGAAACCAGTAATTTTGCACATCGTGGGACCAACTTTTGGATTTCTGCTGTTGTTGCAACCTGGAAAGCAGAAGCATCACTCAAGAATGAGCTGATGTGGGATGCTCCAAACACGACAGGTACATGATTAATCTGCAACAATTCATAACCCAAAATCCAGCGYAGAACCACTGGCACAGCTTTTAATTTTACACATCTTGCTGCTTATGAGAAATCTCTAGCTATGCCTCTGAAGCCGCTTTCTGTGCYCTTGGCAGCTGTTGAAACACTTTGCCTTCATTTGAGGGGTCAGGTAAATATCTCCGTGCTTCACCGAGTGCCACGTGCTCAGCATCTGATGCTGAGTGCCTCAAACCAGCTCATCAGGGGCAAACCCTTTGCTCAACCCTTTGGAATGTTCTTTCTGAGCATCCTGCCCTGCTGCCTGGTTGAGGGGTAAATGCCAGTGAGGGATTTGRGGAGACAGCAGAGGTGGAGGAGGTTTCTTTTGTACAGCCCCTGAGCTGTGCAGCTCCTGGCATTGTGCTGGTGACAGAGGGGCTACTCTGGGTGGCTGCAGGTGGCCCCAGGAGGGCAAAGCTGGGCATTTAGGGGAACCTAAGATGCAGCTGATGTTAATGCCATCTTTGATAGCTTCAGCTGGTGGGATTGTGCATAGCCTGTGGCTTGACAGCTGAAAAGGCATTTTCTATCAGTGTTATCAGCTCTGTGCATCCTCTGCCTCTCTGGAGAGAAACTCTGGCTGGAGCCATGTGCAGCAGAGGAAGGAGGGTCGTGTTTTGGAGCAGAGGGTGCAGGGAAGGAAGGAAAGAAGGAAGACAAACCCTAGGGTCTCCATCTTGTAACATTTTGGGACTGGAGCTGTGTGCCTCCAGACCAACACAGATGGGCAAGGGGCAGGTGCAACAAGAGGCAGTTTGAAACTGTGGCCACAGGAGAGCAAATAATCAACCCAGTACTTCTGATGTGAGGGATAATGGATTCATGTCTCCTCAAAAAGAGGCCTCAGGTATTTCAAAATTTGAATATTGCAAATATTTCCAGCAAAGAGACAAACCTCCTTGCCCAGTCTCAGYCAACAGTGGCATGAAATTGCAGCTTTTGCAGCTCAGGCCTGCCATGATCTGAACCTCAGGGCCACCTTTTAGGTGACAAAGCAGAAATGTTTTTTGGGTGGCAGCTTGCAGGGAGTGTGCCATTTTCAGTTCTGTAAGGGATTGTTGAGATTGTCAGTCAGAAGCAAAGAGAGTCCCTGTTTCTGGAAAGTCTGAAAATGCACAAAGAATGGTAATCAGAAATAATTTGAGGAGATTTTATTATTATTACATTTAGTGGTAGGGTTGTCTCTTTAACACTTTATGTTTTTTCCATGCTACATAGGTGAGCTTATATTACACAGTAAAAAGCTATTAGTTTTCTCAAAAGATTGTCGATTTTCCTTCCAAATTGCTAAATTAAATTTYCTATTTTATGGGAATGCTCTTTCATTTGTGCAAAATCCCGTGCTCAGACAGTTAGGCCAATCTCATCATGCAAGACCATTAGATGAACTAATTGGATCTGTCTTACTCGTACATTTCTATCAGGAATATYTAATAAATGTGGAAATCCATTTGGAAATGAAGAAGCATCTTTGTGTTCTCGGGACCTGGGAGGTTTCTGGTGTGCCTGAGCACAGCCAGTGGGAATTTGTGCTTCCCTGCTGGCAGCTTTGTCAAAGCCTTTTCCCAAGGTAGGAACCTGACCATTGTCATAATTGTCACAAGCTGCTAAAGGATGCAGTTTCCTGTGGTATTTAATTGATGCTGATCCCAGGAARAAGCAGGGATGTCTCTGGCATGGTCCTTTTGGGCTGTCACTGAGGAAGGCGTGAGGGTGACCTCGGTGTTGTCATGGCTGATCCTCTTCAGTGTACTTATGAATTTATCTCCTCTCTGTCCCATAAAGCAGAGTGAAGCCCTTATCCCTCATTGCAAAGGGAGAGGGGGATTGAGGCAGTGAAGGAGCTGCCAAGGTTGTCTGGTTCTGGAGGAGTTTGAGTGGAGCTTCCACCCTAAATCCCAGCACTTCAAAGTTCACCTCAGCTTGGTCCTCCCTGCTGTCGATGCTCAAGAGGCTGGCACAAGCCTATCAGTGACTCCCTTTGTACTGAAGCTTTAATCTTCTAAAACTCCTGMCTGGATTCAGCCAGGGGTTTGCAGAGCTGCTTTTAATGGGATGGCTTTGCATTTGGAAAAAGGGCTCCTGAAAGATTCTGCTGCCCATGTGCAGGGTGTTGGAGCTGTGCTGGCAGTGGAACMTTTCTGTGGCAGGATTCCTGTCCTGTGAGTGAGGACTGCTCTGTGTCCCCTGGCAATGCCTGGTCTGGCAGAAACTCTGCAGAACAGAGTGAACTTTTTATGCATTCACAAGGTGCTTGGGCTGACAGTGTGCTCGTATTGCTTCAGTGCTTTGTATCACACAAAAGTGAGGTGTTTTGCTCTTAAAATGAATRCACTTTCTTGCTGAATCAGAGTCTTGCTTTCCAGGGAAAGCTAAACCAAAGCCACCCACGCTCACTCTGTGAGTACTAAATACTGCTGACTGACAGCAATTCGTGAGAGCAGTTTCTAATAGAGCCAGACCTCTTTCTCCCTAAGATCTTCCTTCTTACTCTTGCCCAGGTCACAAACAGTGAAAAATCCCTAAAGGCATGGGTAAGACCTGAATGCTGCTTGCTTCACTCTGCCAATATCAGCAGGACATTTACTGCTGGCCTCWGAGAAGGTGCAGCAAGAGAAAGGGGAGCAAGGGGAGGAAAATCCACTCAGCTTTAAGCATGTGTTTTTTAAATTATTCACTCCTAAAACAGACCATTGAATAATACATTGTGGTCACTTTTATTTTTAAATGCTTGCACTTAGGCTGAGGTTAAAATGATGTCCTAAAATGCCTCTTGCACTGGGATTCCTCTGGAGATGCTCCCCAGGCAGGGTGTTGGTCCCTGCTCCTCTCCCCTGGGTTTTATGGGTCCTGTGTTGGGCAGGGTCAGCTCCAAGCGCTGCCCAGTCAGGCCCCCCACATTTCCAGTAACAGGAGATGGATTTGAACAACCCCAAAGCACTAAAAATAACATRCTTGGACTTGTTTCTGTTTGCTTTTTCCATTGCTGGCGAAGCTCTCTGGAGTCATTTGTCAACAGCTTTGTTCCTTCTTCATTAATGAGAAGTTTTGACYTAATTGCACTAATCCCTGAGTTTATGGAAAACCTTTGAAGTGCCCTACACCAGAGTCACAACATGGAGCAGTGGAAGGAGCACAATGACTTGTTTTCCCTTCCTTTCCCATCCTGTAACATGCTCACACAGAGATTTCTGTATTTGGGGAGAATTTCTGAGACACCAGTAGCTCAGATGGGTTTTGCAGTCTTATTTAAAGGACAGAGGGAGTCAGAAGAAACTATTTCTGCTTCACACTTATCTGCTTCTCAATTTCTGCTTCATGTTTAATAGTAATAATATAAACCAAATCCCCAAAGAACTGTTTGAGAGGTCTGACATTTATGCATTGTGCGCAGGAATGATTTAGCATTTAAAAACAAAATAAATCTCTCSGTGCAAGGTGGTTCATTATTCTAACTGATTGGAAACGAGACAAATGTGAACGTTTAGTGAGGCTCCTTTGAAAACAAAACTTCCCTTCTGTCGATAAGCTGTCCTCCTCCACAGAGGGGTGAAACCTGCCTGAGCGTCCTGCAGGATAATTAGTTGTTCTCTGGGAAATGCCTTCAAATGCACCAGYGTTAAATCTTACTGGGTTCTTTTATTAAATTATTTGGCTTGTGCAAGAAGGATGCAATCTGAGCAGCCAAAACCTCTGAGATCTGTTAATGTCCTCGCCGAGGCAAGGGAGGATGCTGACACTGATGGCCAAGGTGTGCTGAGCTCTCCTCTGGATGGCTCCTTGGGCACCTGCTGCTGGCATCACCTCTGGAAGGGTTAAAAAACAGTCAGTGCAAGGCTGTGGTCTCCCAAGAGCATGGGCTGGAGCAGGGACAAATGAGGATGGTGGCCAGGGACAGCTCTGCACACCGTGAGGGTCCCTCCCTGGCAGAGAAGGGCTCTGGGGCACAGCTGGACATGCTGAGCACAGACAGAACATCTRTGCAGGGGGATCTGGAGCAGGAAAAACCCCAGCCAGCAGGCCAGGGGTGTCTGCAGCAGAGGGGTACAATGATGATGAGATCATGAGATAAATGTGCACCTGGGGAACGTCAGGCACTTCCTTTCCGCACGATGAGACTCACAAAAACCCCAGGGGCCTGGTGGGTACTTGGAGAGAGTGGCTGTAAAAACAGAAATTCCTATGGTTTGCAATTTTCTCTCCTCGCCATCGTGTGCAGTGACCTTTCCTTAATGAGGGAGAAGGAGCCTGAGAGGGACAGAGAGARGGAGGGAGGGSAGGAAGAAGGTGCTGGGGGGGACAGCACAAGTAGCAGAGGTGGTGGCTGTTCTGCTGCACAGTGGCTGAGCACCTCAGTGCCACTGCCAGCCCCAGAGCCACCCTGCCTGCCATGGAGACTCCTCCATGSTGCTGCTTCACATTCCTTCATTCCAAGGTCTYCTCCCTTGCTGGGACTCGGGGCTCRCTGTGGCTGYTCCAAATCCACTGGCTCTGGCAGTGACTCCTGAACTGTGTCAGTGACAGATACCTACACCCCATCCCTACAATCTCTTGAATTATTGAGTATAAAAGCTGACACTGGGTCACCCATCCACTCTTTAAACCACAAAACGGTGTTTGAGGAGCAGTCTAACACTTCTGGTACCTTTGGAAGTGCTTCATTACCATGCGACTGGAGATAGCTCCTGCATGCGCCCAGCAGAAATAGTCCTCTATTATGTCTCTTCACAGAGTTTTTGCATATAATATTAAGCATTAAAATAATTTAATAAGGCATAAATCAGGTTTTACTGTAGTGCCACTGCACAGGGAAAAAGCATTCCTGGAATTGCACCTGAATACATCGTGGCCTCCTTTGGAGTGGGAACAATTTATATATTCAATATAACTTCCATTGGTTCTGCTGTAAATCCCATCTCAGAGCYGTGTGCTCTCCTCACTGTAAAACAGGACTTTGTGCAGCCCCACAGCTCTCACTGGGGGCTTCCTGCTCTGCARAGGTCCAGTCTTTGCTCTGTGCACTTTGTCACCTTTGCTCCAGCAGCTCCAGGGCTCGTGCTGTGCTGTCCAGCCTGTGCAGGGCACTGGGAGTGCAGCATCTCTCTGGGTGTACCCAGAGTGCCCCCCATGCCTGTCCTGAAGCTGCTCCCACCGTGCAGAGCTGCTCCAGAGCACTGTGATTTCACATCCCAGCTCTCTGTGTGAGCAGGATGCCCGTGCTGTGGCAGCCCTGGGCTGGAAATTGTCGGCAGCGCTTCATTGCCAGAGGTGAATGCTCTGGGCTGATCCCTTCTGGGCTGGCTCCCGSTGGTGTCTCTTCTGTTGATTAATCACCAGGAGATGATAAATGAAAATACCAGCTTGAGAAATGTCTGCCCTGTGCTCCCAGCAGAGGCAGCAGTGCATGGTGAATAGTTTCCTCCTGTCTCTCCTGTTTGATTCCCTCTGCAGAGCAGCGTCTTGAGTGATTYTCTCGCACTCGGGAGCTTTGCCAGCTCTTTGCCAGCTTTGAGCTTTGTTCATCCCCGCTCACTGGGTGCTGGAGAAGGGATGGGTGCTGAGCTTGGGCAGTGGTGAGGATTGCTGAGAGCATCCTGCCTCCCTGAGAGATTCATCCCGCCGCCAGTGTGGTCCAACTCCAGCATGCTGGAGTGTTTCATCCTCTCTSGCTGTGCTTTGGGTCCTCCAGAGACAGAGGGGGTGTGGAGGAACTTTTGAGCCACAGCTGCTGCATCTGTGCACTTTTAATTTTACAAAAGTGCAACGTGTTTCAGGTAACTGCATGGTTAGCTACGCAGCCACGTAACCCCTGCAAAACCTGTGCCTCAACCACAGTTAAGAGCTCATCTGGAACAGTTTGGATCTGGTGGGAATTTATCCCATGAAATATCCTGAAATTTTGTGTCCTTTAATGGGAGAGAAGACTTTTCAAACCCTTTGTAAAAAAAGGGGAAGTCTCTAGGACTGAAGAGCAGAGATTTTCCATAGCTCTGGGAGACATTTCTGATGTGTGACTGAAACCAGTACATACTTGGAAAAAAGTTCTAGGTCTGAAGTATCTCATTTTGGACAGGGAAAGTGATTTGTCTGTGCATTCTTGATGTACAGCCCTATTGGCATCTGCAGTGTCTTTAAGTGATGTATCTCTCTGAAGGCTTCACTGCTTCTGCTGTGTGATCTGCTCCCAACAAACTCCAGAGAGCCAGTGATTTATCAGCCACTGCTTTTTAGGGTGAGGAAAAGGCTAATGCTTTATGGATCTATCAGCATTCCTGTATGGCACACAGAATACAATATCCTGCCAAAGCGGGGAGGGATGTCTGCTACCTGGCAATCCATCATTTCTCCCAGTGCCCCATGGCAAATGCACTTTTCTTTTTTCCATCAGGCTATGTGCAAGTACTGTTATATAGTGAGGAGCTTCTCCTTTCTCCTCCTCCACAAATGGTTATGAAAGCCTGAAAGTGCAACTTCTGCAGGGCRCAGAATAAGGTGGGAAGGGTCATTTTGACAGAGAGAAGATGTCATTGCCTGCAGCTCCTGGTTCCAGCAGRACCTAYAAGATCTCAAGGGATGCAGCTGTGCCATAGGCAGCACAGCAGGAGCGCAGCAGGGATGAGAAATGCAGGCCAAGAACACCCATGTAGAYTGCCAGGTATGTGCCAAAACCACRCAGATGTGTCAACAGATGCTCCAGGATTTTCTTTTCTCCCCTGCCCCACGGTGATTTCYTCTGTTACAGGCATGGCTCAGCTGACCTTGTCCCCATGGAGCTCATCCATCCCACCCACAGAGTAAGTGAAATGTGTTTATAACCTGGTGAGCATCTACTGGGGAGTATGAATCCCTCTCCTACATCTCTCCTTGGTGTTTTAATTGATTCAGGGTTTTCCCAGTGGAGAACTTCATAAGAGCATTTGATAAAATCAGCTACACASGATCCTGCCTCTCATTACTCACAGGCTTGAGGCAGGTAGATGATTAAGTGAATTTTTTACGGTGTGAGCAGTTGTAACAAGGGAAATTATCATCCTGGATATGAGACAATGACTTGGCTCTTACTACATCTGCTGGCAGACAACTAACCCAGTGACTTTGCCTCTGATCTTGGAGCAAGTCTTCTGCTTTCTCCTCCAGGACAAACCTGCATTTGCTACCATCACATTAAAAGGACAAGCCATATGGATGTGGCTGTGCTCAGGAAAATAGCTTCTGATTTTCATGGGGCTGATGTTGCAGTCCTGATGGAAGTCAGAGAGTCTGCAATTGTCCCCTTGGGAATGCTTCTGCAGACACTGTGGGGGGAGAGCATCCTTTGGGCTTGGGGCTGAGGTGCTACAGAACCTCGAGACAGTGTTGTTGGTCCATAAATGGGATGAGATCCACCCCTTATTTTAATTTAGTTGTATTCTAGACTTTTTTACCCCGAGAAAAGTCAGTAATGCTGCGTGAAAACTGAGGGAAATGAGTGAAAATCASTCACTCCATTAGGGAAAGTCTCTACTTAAAATGTGAGTTCTTTTACTTCTTGCCAGTGGACTTTGGGTACAACCCAGAAGAGTGACTGAAAGAAAGGGGTGTCACTTGGATTTGTTGCCTGTTTCCACAAGCTTTAACTTGCTTTTGCCACATCTCCTTGTTGACAAATAAACTTTATTGTTGCAGGGAGTCATTGTCAAGATAATACCAGATCCCACTGTGAAGCCAGATCCGGTAAAGAGCAGTAATGTTGTTTTCYAATTTGTTTGAAATCCTAAAGCACTCCCTCATCTGAGCAGTGATACCTAAATGGCACCTATTTGGCGCTGCGTGTAATTCTTTGCTCTAATGGCATGCTTGACAATATCTGTGTACTTACCTGGTGCAGCACAAGCCTCCTGTGCTTAAATGAAATAMACACAGCAGGTTCAAAGATGAACACAAGAGATGCTTGAATGCCTTTCAGACAACTGTAATTCAGGCCATAAACATAATATAGATTGCAATTTTGTATATAAAGGAGTGCTTCAAAYACCAGCCTTTGTGTTCTGCAATTCAGCCCAATTGATTCCTGACTTAACACAATGCTGTAGCCAAAACTGTTGCATAAACATAACAAATCCATCACCAAATCGATGAAGGGGATGCAGAAGAGGTGTGGTTGCTACCTGGTGTGATGTGGCTCACATCAGCCTCAGCCTGTGGGCTGGTATTCTGTGCAAGGAGCCAGAAGAAATGAAACTGGTAAAGGATGACTCCTCATCCGTATCRCCGAGCACATGCCCGCCCTTCGCTCTGCTGAAATCAGGCACAATTTGCACTGTGGAGCACCTGCACCCATGAGCAAAATGAAATTTCTGGATTTCTCTGAATTCCTGCAAAGCAGGACTTTTTGCTGCCCGGTTAATGGGAATTTTGTCAGTCATGCTTACTAGAAACAATAAAGGGATAATAAATAGTGCAGTCTGCGGACAGCAACAGGCTCCGACAATCCATTAACCAACGAGACGTGCTGCACATTCCAGCTTATTAGACGCATATCCATAATATATTTTAACAATCTCTCCCTGGCAGGTCTTTTCCTAGAACAAATACACAGTTTGGGCTTCCATTTTTCATCCCTGTTCAAAATTTCAGAGTGAAAAAGAGCTGGTAGCGAGCCATTGGCAATAATTTGATCYTGCATTTGCGCTGGAAATTTTAAATAGATTTTTCTTCTGTTCTTCTGCTTGCACTTGCTCTCTCATTGTTTTTCTGTGCATGGTGCAGGCTGGGGGCGAGCAGCGAGGAGACYGCCTGGGCAAACACTGTTTTGGCAGTTTTTCATCCCTGGCCCTTGCTGTTTTAAATAGAGCCTTTCCTCACCCCACCTTCTTGCTTCCTACATCGTACAGCTGCTTGCTGAGTGATGAGCAGCGTGGGCCCCTTCCAGCTGAGGGTGCAAGGCTGGTATTTAGGTGAGATGGGACTGGAATGTCCTTTCAGCTGGGGGACACAGGATCTGACCAGGCCTGKGAGACCCTGGGGGACCTTCAGCTCRGTGAGTGARGCGTTCCCAACAGTTCCATCTGGAAATTGGTGCAGAAATGGTTTTGCTGGAGGAATACAACCTGTTCATGTACAGATGCCTTTTCCCAGTGTAGCTCCTCTGGTGATTTGTCCTGGGCACACCCAACAGTACCCCAGACCCGTGGCACTCCTGGGCACCCTGGAAACCCAGGAAACTCCTGGGCTACCCAGACTTCAGTGCTGCCCCAGGGGCCCTGCACTCAGCACCATTCCGTCCTCATGGCGGGGTTTCCAGGTGGGTCCCACTCCATCCCTCAGCCTTAGGGGAAGGCTCTGGTGCAGTGTGTGGCACTTTGCTCCCCGTTGCAGCCCCAGCCGGCGCTGCCGGGCTCTCTATTCACTCGCGGTGCAGCACTATGAACTCACGCAACACGCGCAAACGRGGGACCGCGCCCCCCAAATCCCACACGAGGTGCACGCGTGGAGCTGCGCGGGGGCCGCACCGCACAGGCAGCGAGCGAGGAGCACCGGGAGCGCCGGCTCAGCGCGGTGTGAGCCCGCGGGGCTGCGGAACCCGCACCCGCCAGCAGCGGCGCCGGTATCGGTACCGGGAACGGGGTCGGGATCGGGA
>NW_026623567.1:593328-645677 GCF_030028575.1 Malurus melanocephalus
GCGCGCGGGGCGAGTTTCCCGCGGGCGGGGGGCGGGCACCAATCAGGGCCGGGGCGGGGCCGCGCCCCGGGAGCGCCGCGCGAGGCGCGGGGCTGAGCTCCGCTCCGTTCCGCTCCTTTCCGCTGCTCCCGGTCCCGGCGCACCCCGGCACGGCGGGAATGCCCGCTGGCAGCGCGTAGAGGAGCGCCCCGGTGGCCCGGGAGGATGTCGGGGAGCGGCGGAGCGCTGCTGCTGCCGCTGCTGGCGGCCGCGCTGCTCGGTGCCCCGGGAGCCGCGCAGCCGGCGGGGGAAGCCGCCTGCCGCCCGGTCCGCGCCGCCTTCCAGGTGCTGCAGCCCGGAGCCAAGTGGGTGCCCGAGGGCCCCGTGCCAGGTGAGAGCGCTCTGCCCCGTGGTGTCCGGCCGGCTCTCAGCCTCTCTCCGGGGCTCGCCGGGGTCCCTTCGGGTGCGGGGCCAAGCGGCTGCAGCGCCCCGAGCCGGGAGCGCGGGCGGGGGGGTCGCTGTGCGGCTGCGGGACGCTGCGGAGCCGGGTGCGGGCTGCCCGCTCTCCCGCGGGGAGCTGCTCTTCCCCGGGGCCGRCGGCCGCCGGGCTCGGCGCCTCGGATGGGCGGATAACACAGAGCCTGTGGTTACGTCGCGATAACGGGAACCCGCTGGAGAGCGGCTCTTTATTGCGCTCGGTTTGTTCTGGGGGTTCTTTTCGCCCCGGATGGCCGAGGTGAGCTCYAGCTGTCGGGCAGAGCCGCGGCTGGCCCCGTCCAACTCCCGTGCCGCTGTCGGGGCTCCCCTGCGCGTCCCCGGGAGCCAGCGGAGGCTCCGCGCACCCGCCGCGTCTCTGCAGGTCCCGGTCCGCCAGAGCCGCTTTCCCCAAGCGCGGTGTGCCGGGGTCCGAGGCAATCCCGCTCTACAAAGCCACTCTGAGAGCATCCAAACCCTCATCCCAGTCTGAGCCCGGGGGCTGCCGCAGCTCCGGAGGACGGGGCTGGAAGGAGGCAGCGCGGTGTTCCCCGGGCTGTGCGGGTGCCGTGCGGGGTGCGAGGGTGCAGTGGGAGTCTGTGATGGATCTGGAGATGTGTTACTCTGCTCTGCAGTTCCCTTTACAGGTGGCTGCCGCGGTGGTACCGCACCAAACCTCACCACCTACGCCCCGCAAGGCTCCTTTCTGTATATATGCCTTATTCCTATTTTAAAATATAAGTGAAATACTTGAATTCCCTGCCTTTTAAAGGCTCTTCTGCAGCTTTTTGGGAGCCGGGGAGTGCCGGCTGCTCCAGGTGGGTGGCTCTGTGCTGGGAGTGTGTACACAAACGGATCAGTTTTGATGGCTGCGTTACGGAGCTGCCTGGAGAGCTCGGTGCTGTTGTGTCGGGTTCAATACGCAGCGGAGAACGCCTGCTCTGAGAAGCTTATGATCAAAGTATGAAAAGGAAAAGATAACAGGCAAACGTGACAGGCAGGGGAGGTGCAATGAGATCATTGCCTGTGGTGGCTGCTTTTAATAATATGTTGAGTTTCTTGCATTTGGTGTCTCACAGGCCAGATTCACAAGAGTTCCTTCAGCAGTGATATGCTGCAGGGAAGAGGAAGGGGGGAAATGGGGTGCTCAGGGTTGGCACTGCAAGGTGTTGTGGCTGCTGGTGCAAATAGGACTGTGTGATGCCCCAGCTTACCAAGAGCTGTGAAAGATAGAAGGACAAGTTGGTTCTGGTGAGAGTGCACCTTTCCTGTCCTTACATTCCCTTCTCATATGATTTTGATACTCCATTCTCCTGTCAGACTAACTGCAGGAGCACCTCTTCCTTCTCTGTCCTGCAGGCCCTTGGGCTCCTGCTCAGTAAGGAAGTGGCACTGGAAATACTTTCCCGTGATGTTTGCACAGAGTTGCAGGGAAGGGAAAGAGCTGCTCTTATCACCATTGAATCGACCAATTCTGTTTGTCAGCAGGAAGGGAGGATGTTTCTTTGAAAGTCAGTGAAATTCTTGCTTTGATTCCTAAGTAACTTTATTGGAGTGTGTTTTTCCACTCCAGGGAGGTGATGGAGGGGTAGGCAGATTCCTGGAGGATGACTCCCGTTGTGTTGAGGGGCTGTGATGCTGCAGAGTGGTCGGTCCTTCCCCAGAAACCAGCAGCACCCTCTGTCCTGCTTTGGCTGTGATTTCAGTGGGTGTTTTTGCTCTGGTATCCTCCCTTCCCAGCAGGGTTCAGGTTGCTGGGGTTGCTCAGCTGTGCTCATGCTCCCCTGGGAGCCCCAGCTGCATCCCTGATAGCCAGGAGGAGTCAGGAGCCCTCTGCCTCTCTGCAGAGCCTGTGGGCAGCTGGATCAATACCTCCTAACGGGGCTGGTGTTTCAAGTGAACGCTTCCAGCTTGTTACAATGATAAAGTTCCCACATATCAAATCGAAAGTGGATTTTACATTTGCCTAAGTACATAAACTTGATCATAATTAAAGCAATGACTGCTTGCTTATACCTTGGATCTGGCCCATCTTGCATGACTCTGTGTGGTAATTACACTTCAGAGCACTTGCTTCTCCTCATAGCAGCTGCATAAATCTCTGTAATAGGGGAACATCACTCAAGGACTATTTTCCAGGCATCTGTTTATTGCTTTTCTTCCTTTCATACATCTGTCAATTAAAAAAAGTTTTGGAGTTTCCAGCCACAAATCACAATAGAATCAATTCTGAGAACCTTTCCCTGTGGATCATACCACCCTGGAGAAACCAAAGCTAAACAACTTGTTTAACATGTGGAGGGGTTTGGTTGTTTTGTGTTTTTTTTGGACACAAACAGAGAACAATTGTTTCTGGAAGTCCCATTCTGCATTATGAGCAGTTGTGGCTGAAGGAGTATGTAGTGGAAACGCTGCTGAGTTGCAACACAGCCAGGAGAAATGTCCCACAGCTCAGTTGTACTGCATCAGTAGTGCGTGGGCTGGAGGGACATTGGCACAGCACTCTCTGTAGGAGAGCTCCAAAGGAGCCAGGGACCACGCTTCTAATTAAAAAACAAACCTAAAAAAGGCAATTCTGATAAATGTGTGGGAAGTGTCGTGCTGTTTCGTGAATGGTATTGATGTTCTGGGAGTAATTCTAGCTGAAAGCGTTTATCAGGCAGTGAGAATCTTGGTCTCCTCCAGTCCTGCAGTCTCAGGACTGGGTTTTTGTCACTCTGGAGCATCTTTTGGCCTGCTTAGAGGTGGGGAACAGCATGGCCTAACTCCTGTCATCTGTGGCTGACTGTTCCGAGGGGTGGGAGGATGTAATTCATGGCAATATCTTGACTGAAGCTGTATCAGAGGTCTTGGACTGGACAGGAGTGAAGGCAGGGTGATGGGAGGGTGTTTTTCTTAGGTTCTGAGAAAGTTGAGACTGAATTCCAGCTCCTGAGCCAGCCTGTGCTTCTGTGTAGGGGTAGCTTCATGTTCAGTAATAACTAAATCCTCTTTTTCCTGTGTCTTGGTTTGCTTCCTCCATTTGTCTTTTCTCTGCATAATTTCTCCTATCTATAAACAACAGCTTGCATTTCCATTTCTCCTGGTCTGTTTTTCTCTCCTCTTTGCCATTTGGGTTTCTCTGTATTGGTGATGAGGCTCCAGCTAACTGGGCTGGTGCTTGTGGTAGAGGGGAAGGGTTGAGCTGGTGCCTTGGCAGGATGGGGAGAGGGGATGGACATCTCTGCTCTGGGACAAAAGAAAACTGAGGAATATTTATCTTGAGAGAAATATCTGTTTCCCTTCTCCCGCAGCAAAGTGCTGTTTCCAGCTTTTTGTTCTTTTTCTTTGATGGAGGCAAATATGGATGCATCCTAAGAAAACAGGAGATTAACCTTTTGCTTTTGGAGCTGAGGTGTAAAGCTTTACAAGTGGCTGGCTGAGCGTGTCAAGCTTTCTTCTCTCTTTTCTTTTTTTGGCAGCTGGTGTGTGCCAATGCACAGTTTAAAAATTAAAAACCCCAACTCTTCTCGCTGGTCTCTATGTGCCTTTGCTCATGAGCTGGTTCCTTTGTACTCCTGCTCTTTTATTCTGTTTTTCCTGAGTGGGACTAATGATGCTCCTCCCCGTGCAGCCCTTCCCATTTAGCTTAGCACGGTGGTTTAAGAGCTTAGTTTACTAGATAATTGAGTTTTCTGTTCTTAATTATTTCAGGCCTGCAAGTTGCTCTCTTGATAGTTAAGAGAGCAGGAGCAGAACCCTAAAACTTAGTAACCTCCCCAGGCAGTGGTTTTATAGTGAGATCATTAATTTTATTTTTTTTTCCCAGGGGTTAACTTTAACAACATCCTGAGCAGTGTTCTTCCCAGGCTTTGGAAGGGCTTTAGGATGTGTGCACATGACTGTAACAAATCTGTGTGGGGAATGGGTGCCCACAAGTTAACTCCATTGATGTCAGTGTTGGTACATTTGTTAGGAGGAAAGTTTTACTCTGTAAAACCTATTTTTCTTTGTGATGTCTTCTTTTAAAAGATGTGTTTTTATAGAGTGTTAGATTTGCATGAGAATCATCTGGCCAACATTGTAAGACCTGGGGAGGAATCCAGAGTCAGATGGCTTTGTGAAACACAAGATGGAATAGAAAATAAAGGATAATTAAGCAGTAATAAATATCCCATGTAATACCCATACTGTTCCAACTTAAATCACCTATTGAATGAGGTTGGTTTATAATTTATATCTCTTTAATTAGGTTTTAAAAAGATCAGCATTAAATCTGGGTTCTGGGTTCTAAACAGTTGCATTTCCTTTTCCTTCCCCCCAAATGCTGAGCATTAAAAGGCACTGACAGATGTACAACCCTCTAATCACATAATTTAAAAGTTTTTTTAATAAAAATTATTGAAAAAACGAGGGGAAAATTCACTATATTTAAATGTTGAGTCACTGCTTTTATCTATTTAAAGCATGATGCTGATTGTAAAACAACTGGAGGAGGAAAATTGACCCAAAACAGCATCTTTCTTGTGGGTAATGTTAACAAATTTGGTGAGTTAAGAGGGTGGGAGGAACTCAGAGGAGTTCCTCTGACATTTCCAGACTGCAGAAGGCGAAGGTGCCACTGCACGGGGTAGCAGAGCCCCCTCACATGGGGAGGAGGCTGCAGGAATGTAACGTTAAGCAGGGACAGGTTCTTATTTTGGCAATGCCTGGGGTAAATTTGGGGGGAATGTTAATCTGATTTAAGCTGCCATTGGATCTGGGTGGGAAGGTTTGCGTGCCCCAGTGTGCACAGCTTGTCTGCCTGGATCTGATGACAGGGTTGAAACAATCCTGGGATGCTAAAAATCAAAGGAAAATCCTTCAGCCTTATGAAGGAGCTCGCAACTCCCCATAGATGATCTTGAGGAGGTTTTTTTTGACATTTAATCCACTGAAATTATTTTCACTTCAGCTGAACTAACCACCTATCTGCAGGAATAATTGTACATCAAAGTCAAATGTAATGGTTTAAATTCACTGCTACCGGGCCGTCAGTAAAAAAACTCCCTGTCAGGAGGAGGAAGAGGCAGGGTGTTACTGAAATTACTGCAGCTCTGGAGTTTATTTCTGTCAGCTGGGAGCGTATGTGAAATTACTGGAGCATTTACACTGCTGTTCCCCAAGATGGCATAAATGGCACAGTTCTGATGGTGCCTGGCGTTCCTACACCCATGGAAGGGGCTGCTGCCAGTGCCTTCTCATCCGTGGGAGCTGGGTGTCAGAGGGTCAGGCTGCTCTGCTTGGCATCTCATCCTCTCACTAATCCTGCGGAGATTGGTATGCGAGCATCCAAATGCAATTTAATAAAACGGTTGCAGTAATTTGAGGGACACTTCCTTTCCGAAAATGAGTTTGTAGTGATTTATAGCAAAAGGAGAGGGTTGTTTGCAAGGGCTGAGACTGGCATTATAAGGTGTAATGACTTGAAACTTTGAGAAAAAGGGGTTGTGTAGGTTGGGAGATAAAAACAGTCTTAACAGTAAGGGCCATTAGGCAGCGGAATGGGCTTTGCTATCTCACGAGCCGGAGTATCGCTGGAGGTGTTTGTGTTAGATAAAACGSTGAGAGGGGGTGGATTGGGAGGCAGAGGTACGATCTGATGACTCACAGGACCTTTTCCGTGCATTTTTTTGGAGGCAGGAACGTGTGGCACCCTCATTCATTTATAGCTGGTGTCTGGTCCGTGGGAACACTCRTGGCTCCGCGCCCTTCACGCTCCCACAGCGTGGTTTGTGCAGCCCCCARCCCTGCAGAAGGGGCTCCTTCAAGCAGTGGTGTGAACAAACCCACATACAGCACAAGGTTGAAAAGCTCTGTCTGTGTTTTATCCATGTCTAAAATGRGATCAGCAGAGTGGGTTCGTGGCTTCCAGGGGACTGGCATCAAAACCTCCCGTCCTTGCTGCTCCTGGGCCACTTGGAGAGGGGAATGTTGGAGCCAGCTCACCATCTGGGAAAGCCACACACAGAAAAGAGCTGGCAGATGGGCATCAGGCCCCCATWCCCCATCCCTCTGTGCCAACACTGTGCCAAGAAGGACCTTGTCCCTGGTACCTTCCAAGCCTGCCCTGTCTGTGTTGTCCCGTTGCGTTTATTGTGATGTTTGTGGTCACTGGTGTTAGTTGGCTGTCTCTATAAAATATTTTAAACTCAGTTAATCCCCAGGGTTTTTCCTCCTCCTCCTCCGTGATTGCTCTGATACAGCATGCGTCTGTCTTTTTACTGCACAAAAATAAAAATCCATTTAAGGGGAGAARTTGGCTTAATTGCTAAAAAGAAGGATGGGATGTGAGTAGATGACCTTGCTGCCTCCTATTCTTGGCTTTAACTTGCAGAGACCTCTTAATTGCCAACTCTCAGATTTTCTATATTGGTATTTCCATTAATCTTGGAAGGATTTTTATTTTATAATTTGAAATGTGTCCTAATATAATAAATGTAGGAGGAAATAAGCTTTGTATTAAAAAGAAATTTATGGGTGTATTGTAGTGTTAAAGAGACCATGCTAAGCCTTTTTGCGGTGTAAATTGAGTTGGGTTTGACTTTAAAAAACCTCTTTAACTCGCTGTTATATAACTGCTTCTCTCATTAACGCGGTGTCTTGCTGTTACGCGGTTTTACGGTCCCTTTTATTTTTTCAATGCATGAAATACCTGTCGCTGTGCTCCTCTGGAGTGGGTGACTTCACAAACCACTGAGGTTCCAGCTTGAGGCATTGGTGGTGCTGGCTCTGTGTCAGAGGGCTCGAGGGAAGGAGCTCACGTTGGGGAACCTGCTTGGCAGAAGGGGAAACTGAGGCAGCGGGGAGCARTGGAGCCAGGATGGGGGTGTGAGCCCCTCTCTGCCCCTTTGCACGTGATTTTATTGCAGCCCCAGCAGGAACTGTGCTGGTTAAATCTCCTTTCCCCACGTGCGATGTGTGCTGCAGATGAAGTGTTTCATGTTCCTTTTGCCACSCTGTGCCAGGGGAGGGGATGGGGCTGGAGGGAGGAGGATTTCTGCTGTCGCTGCTCCTGAGCCCTGACAGCTGGTTTTCCCTTGGYACTGTGCATGACTCTTCTTCAGGAGGCACACGATTGAACTGACATTAATATTAATCCTGTTCCTCTAGACTACACTTGCAAAAAGTGACTTTTGACACTTTCTAGTAATTAGGGAGAGAGTGGATGTGGTAAAAGACTCTTGTGAAGGAGAGGAGACAGGAACCTGAAAGGATGCATAATCCTTCCAGAGCAGAGATGTAAATTACCAAAGTAGCTTTTATTGAAGAAAAAGACCTCTGTAAAAAGGGGGAAGGCAGAATTGAGGGCTGAGAGGTGTGAGGAGCCCTTACTCTGCCGGGGCACTGCTTCCTAATCCCGGTTCCTGGCAGGACTGAGCCTGGCACGGAGCTGCCTCTTCTTTGGGCACGATGCAGTTTGGGTGGCAGACACTGAAATGGGAGCTGCTGGCTCTTCTTTGACCCCAGATTGCTGTTTTTAATGGAGCTGTTGTTTGCTATTTGAGTTTCTAAGAGCAGCATCAGATTAGATGTGTTTAGCATGAGGAAAGCTGTTTGCTTTGATATGAGCTTCTTGCTCTGCTTGTGTGTGCGGGGCCTCCGTTTGCTCTTAAAAGTTGATTGAAATTTTTTTTTGCTGCTACTTCCAGCTCTTCGTTTCATTTTCTCTTGTCTGAGCCTAGTAAGATTTCTGTTTTTCCCCATGGTTTTATTTATTTTTAGCTAACAACACTTTTCTTGAAGTTGTCTACTTTCTCCATGAGTAAATGCTTTGGGAATGTTAAAAAAAAAAAGAAATTTAGCATCATGGAGCAGTGCTGGAGATGCCAGAGCAAGCAGTGCCCCTCTGGCCTTTGTCCCCTGTCTTTTGTCCCATCCTGAGGAATGGGTTCAGGTGCTGCTGAAGAGGCTCTGGTCTGCAGTGCTCAGAGCATCCCTCAGGATCCATCCCCTGCAGAGGGATGTCCTTCCATGGACCTGGAACTTTGCTTGTTGCACTGGAGGAGAGATGGGATGGGGACACAATTTAAAAGTCAGCACTAAAAAGCYGAGTAAATCATTACAGCTCTGTCCTTCTGCTGTTGCTGTTGTTGCTGGGGATGCAAAAGGGTGGAAATTGCAGGCAAATAGCACTGTTATGTTTCAAATGATTTTTAAGTCTTTATGCAAATTACAAGCATATCCTCCTTGATGTACCACATCCATTGCTCTGTTTACCATAAATCCACAGCCTCAGATCCTGTCTGTGTTTTCCACCTCCTGCTCCATCTCTGCTGCCTGCCTGTGACTCCTCACTGGTTTGCTGTGRGCACACAGGAGACAGCAGGGCAAGRYTCAGGCTCACTCTCAGTGTACAGAGTGTGTGGGGACCAAAAAAAGCACTGTGCTGCCAGGCAGGCACAGCTCTGGGGCCACTGCTCTGCCTTATCACTCCTCTCCTTTGGCCAAGCTCCTTGCTCAGGACAAATTCAGAAATGTCATCAATTTACCCGAACAGTCAATGCGGCCATACTGATGCTTGGAGTTGGTTTCCTCTCCACTCTCCCCAATTCCACCACCTAAAGTGAATTTTCTGCTCTTCTTGTGCCTCCCCAGGGACTGATCTGCAGGTGTGCATCCCRAAGGGCTCCTCCACGTGCTGCTCGAGGAAGATGGAGGAGAAGTACCAGGCAGCAGCTCGCCTGAACATGGAGCAGCTGCTGCAGTCTGCCAGCATGGAGCTGAAGTTCCTCGTCATCCAGAATGCTGCTGTCTTCCAAGGTGGGTGCTGGGGGTGCTCCAGGCATCTGCAGGAGGAGGCAGCATTTCTGCTCTTCTTCCTCAGCACTGGGCAGTTGGCTGAAAGCTTTCTGTTCACCTGTTTTTGTATGTTTGTATGTAGGTATGTAGGTTAGTAACACACCTGGTTTGCTATGTGGTTACTCTGCAGGGTTTGTCCTGAATATTCCTGTAGCTGTAAGAACAAGTGGAAATTTAAAGACTAAACTTCTTGAGGTGCAAATTAAAAAAAAAAAAAAACCAAACAAAAAAAAACCAAACAAAAACAACAAAACCAAACCAAAACGCCCACTTCTAGAATTCAAATCTCTATGCAAGTGCTGTCTTGTCTGACTCTGCCAGTCCCAAAATGCAGGTTGCAGAGATATGATCTGGTTGCACCTCAGTGTAGTGCTTGGTAAGATCTGTCTCAGCTGTGTGTATGGTTATTGTTATCCCCTGTACAACCAAGTTGGTTTTTCTGTGGAAAAGGTGGCAGAGGTTTCTGATTCCCAAATGTGGTCCCTGGTGCCCCATGGGGTATTTGAGTGCTTGGTGCCCTGATGCACTGCTGTCTGGGGCAGCTCTCTTTCTAATGAGAACATGATGGTTTTGGGTTTTGTTTTGTTTTTTTTTTATTTGCGAAATTGTTCTTTGGGTATTTTTTAGTGTGGATACACACTGTTTTGTGCCATTTAAATCTGCAATCATTTTTTAGGGCTTTTACACAAGCAAAACTCATTCCATCCATGGTTAATGTGCAGTGAAATGATTGCTTGTTTGTTGAGTGCTGTCCTATTGAGGTTCCYTCATTCTGTATTAATGGTGTTTTTGCCTGTATTTAAAAAAGAAGTCATGGGCAATCAAGCGTTCTTTTCCTTCATGCTAATATTTTTGCAGAATAATTGATTTATTTTTGTTTGTGCCTCACTAATAGCAAGACCCAAGGCCTGCTGAAGCCTGTGAGATCAGGGCAGACTCTGTTSTGGGCCACAACTGACTGATGAAGTCTAATAGGTTGTTTTTCTCAATGTRAGATCAAACGAATTGCTGAGGAGATAACAGCATATTTTTTTTTTCCACTAGTAATTCTTAATGCAGTTACCATTAAGTTCCAATTCTAATAACCAGAATGGAGTAAAACTAATGAGAGATTGGTTTCCTAGGCATTGGRAATGTGGACCAGTTTCAGAAATGGCAAATAACTTGGGTGGAATACAGAGTGTCTGCCTCCCTCCTTCCCATTTGACAGAAACTGCAACATTAATTTTTATTGTGTAAGGGAATGACACCCTGTGGTACTGCAGGTTCTGCACAGCAGTTGGGTGTTTTGGCTCTGAACTTTCTGCTTCTTTGGAGAGAGTTGAATCCCTTGCTTTGACTTTTTTTTTCTTCCCTTTTAAAAAAACTGTTATTTCCATCCTGGCCCAGAAACCYGTGTGGGGGTTTTGAAACTGAAGTTATTCTGAGAAGCCCTGGTATGTGGAATTGCCATTCTTGGTGATGGGGAAGAAAAGCATTTAATTGAACAGTTTCTGACTACTTCTGCTTATAAAAAWGCTCGTGACTAAAAGTTGTTGGTAATCCCATTGCAGAAGAGGAATTCCTAGCTAGAACATTGAGGAACTCACTTTAATTATCTGGTATRAAATGTTTTGGACTTGGAAGGATGATTCATTAGACTTTGAACATGATTTGCTTTTTTTATATTTAAAATTAGTCTGAAAGTCTGTAAAAGAACACTTTTAAAAACAGGTTGATCTTTTGATGGCTGCAGTGCCAGAGACTGTTTCAGCTGTGGAAATTGTTCAGGATGTCCCTGGCAGAGCCATCCCTGGGGCTGTGCTCAGCTATTGGGGGTTGCTGGAGTGGTCAGCAAAGAGGATCTTGTGACACCATTGGAGCTCCAGTGGTCACTGAGCATCTCCTGCAGACCCTGCTGGAAGCTGGGACCACATTCCCTGAATTTGGGAATGGGGAATTGGGGAATTGGCTTTGGGAATTGGGGCTGTGGGTCTGGGATAGCAGGAAGCAGCACCAGCTCTGAGATGTGCTGTGGCAGGGGAGAGCTTCCCGTGTGCTTTGCTTTGTGTCAGACCCCCAGGCTGGGTCCCAGTGCAGAGGGTGGAGAATTGCACATCTCTCCAGAGTGGGGAGATGTGTTGGTATGGAAACACAGCCATATTAAAAACACAAACATGAAATCCTTCAGAGTTCATTTTAATATTTTTACCCTGGCATCTAAAGGGACTGCTAGTCTGACAAGCATAATCTCACCCAGATGTTATTATTTTGCACCAAATTTAATTTCTTCCTGCTGAAGCTAGAGCAGCATCTCTGCTGATAAAGATCAAGGGAAATTGTTTGGCATTTACAGGAAATCTCATCCAGGCCTATCTGTTACAATGTTCACTTAGCRGAGTTTATTAGATTATTAGTTTTAGGCCCTTGGGCTTTTTCTTTATTGCAGTTAAGAAGGAAAAATCCCAACCAAAAAAATCCTCCCTTCACTAAATTTAAATGGTACAATTAGCTCCTGGTCTTATCTTGCAGGCATTTTTTAAAATTATGAAGATGATTTAAGTAGTGATTTAATCTTTTGGAAACTTGCTGTGTTTGACAGTGTTAAAATGGATTGTGGCTGCCTCAGCTGCAGTTAAATCCTACTCCAGGAATTTTTTTGCAGGCAGTTTTTTTGCTTTTCCTTGGTGTATCCGTGCTGGTACTTGCCTGTGTGGGCATCTCCTGGTTTGGGTTCTCAGCTCTGACTCCTCAGAACTGCTCGTGTGTCTTCTGTCAAGTGACATTTAGTGYTGCTAATTGTTCTCATCCAAACTAAGCAGTGAGTTAGTGCAACTCACTGGAGAGAACAGTGAGAACCCTGCCTAGGGATTGCTTCCTCCCCTCTTTGGTGGRGGAATTCCTGACCCTGCCACCATTTAACCTTTTCCTATTGAATCAACAACAAAAAAAAGTCCCTCAGTGAATTCTACTGATTTCCTAAATACTAAATCTGAATGGCTCAATTTTGTGAAAGGCAAACTWGAGTAGGAAAATTCCAGTGTGGTTCTTCTTTATTTGTCCTTTCCCTTGCTAAGGAATTCTCTTCACTGTGGTTGTCTTCTGTGCATGTTCATCAATCTGATCCCTCCTGCTTCCCAAGTTTGGGAATTTGGTTTTAAATGGCCACTTATTTTCTTGCCCTGCATTTTGACCACGTTGCTCTGTGGATAACAGGATTAAAGCTTTAGCAGCTGCTCGCTTGCAGCTTTTGTGGTCCGTTCCTACCAGTTCTTCCCAGTTCCGAGGGAAAAGGTGTTTTAAGAAGTGGAAAAATGGTGACACAATTAAGCACAGAAGGACCTATGAGGAAAGAGGAGCATATGCACCCATTCTTTGTGTCAAACTTCCTGGGAATCTCCCTGCTCCATCAAGTGAGAAGTGCAGGGACAGGAGAGCTGACTGTGAGGGGCTGCTTGTGCAYAGTGAGCTCCTGGGGAGAGCCACTTTCAGTATTTTACGTGATTGCTCAAATAAGTGATCAGCAGGATCTTGGGCTGCCTTTCTGCAGCCTCCTCTGTTGATGTCAGTCCCATTCTGGAGGGATTTTTCCACGTGGTGCAGACTCAGGGCTGTTGGACCATGGCTGCTCTGCRATCTCCAGGCAGTGGCACAAACTGGGAGAGACCCAAGTGGTGTTTCTGACCCTGAATCCAGCTGCCYCCATGCTTCTGTGGGTGCAGAATTTGCTTCCACCCGCTTCCCAAACAGCTCCTGTGGAGCTGCTCTGCTGCTGGAGCTTTGGGAATGTGTTGGATGCTGGGAGGGCAGGAATGCAGTAACCCAAACTGGAAAATTGACTGGGATGCTGCWGTTGAGTTCCCCTTGGTGAAGGCTGTAGGTGTAAATGAAATCCTGGTCTGCTCCCTCTCAAAGCCAGAGGCATCTTCCCTTCTGCAGATGGCAGCTGGAAAATAACAAAAGCTTTACTGGGGGAGCTTGCATGGGCTGCAGAGATGTGAGGGAATTTTGGGATGTGTGTTTCAGAGTGGTTTCTAGGAAGACCGTGATAAATCAACACTGTCAAACCTGCCTGTAGGTGTTTATTTTCCTATTCATGGGAGAATCCTGTTTCTTGTCTCYTCTGGATGGGGCCCTCGGTGGTTCTGGCAGAGCTGGTGCTGTGAGGAGATGTCCATTCATCTCCCCCTCTGTGCTGTGCTAGGATAAAGGCAGAGCTGTAACTCTTAGTCCTACCTGGCAGCTCTGAAGGCTGTAAATCCTCCATTAGGCATAAATGCAGCCATTTTGGTTATTTATAGTTATTTACACTATCCATTCATATCTGTCACGAATGAAGGCACTTTTGACATTGCAAGCTTCTATCAGGTTATCTTTAATCAGTTTAGAGGCACCTAAGCCACAAATATATCAAATAGCCAATCCTAATGTTGGAGTCCTCTAAAGTATGACTGAATTATTTATTTTGTTATGATGAAAATGTCTGGGCTTTATTGGGTTTTCTTTGAAGAACTTGATTCTGCTTGAAGTCTGGAAGATAAAAGATTAGCGATTGTCTCTCCAAGTTTCTTATTCCAAATCCTTCAAGGCTTTTCATTTTTCACGAGCCGCTGTTACTACTTTAGAGTCAAGGTGAGGGAGCAGAGATTTCTTTTATTCTATTAAAGAGGTTTAAGTATATAAAGAATTTTATCTTKGCTAATTATGCCTTGCACAGGTAAATCCAAGCTACACGTGGCAATTAGGTGAGAAGAGAGGGGCTGTGTGGAGGGAGCTTTTGCACRTTAATCACCGAGAAAGGTCCACTGAAACCAGCACTACCCAGCAGAGCTTGTGTCTTATCATTTGGAATATTTTAATATTCCAATGTCCTTAAGCCAATTAAATGTTGATAATTTAGGAAGGTCTTTGAGGTGCTGACAGTAGGAAGAGCCTTGGGTGGATTTTAGCGCTGTGTTGTTCTGCAGATCATTGCCCTGAGTGTGGAGAGGGAGGAGGTGATGTRGGGCAAGGGGACAATTAATAACCAATTAATGAATGTGGAGGTGAGAGGTGCTGGAGTTCAGGAGGCTTTGGAGCTGCCCCAGCCCTGCAGAGGGGAGATGTGACCAACAGATCCTGTGGTGTGGGGATGGGCTTGGGTATCCCACCAGTGTGCAGGGCTGCACAGCTTTTCTAGACAGGAGAGTGATGATGATTAACTGAATAAATGTATAAACTGATTCTCAGCAGGACTTGAAAGGGTCCTGAGYGGAGTGGTCAGTTTAGTAGCTGCAGGTGAAGAGTGCACTTGAAAATGTCAACTCCTGCTCGGGGGCTTGTAAAATATTAAGCTGACATTTTAGAGTGGCCTCAAAGAATGAATCCATTTTTTTTGGAAGAGAATATTAAAAGTCTTWTTAGACTTTACAAGTAAATAAGCTCCAGAAACACATTTTTGTATCATTTTATCATTCCTCTTCCTAATTAGTCCTCTGCTCACTGGAGTCTTGCTGCATCCTTCTGTGATGTACCTCTCTCTGCTGTGGCCTTCTCTCCAAAAGCTTTTTAATTTSTTGTTGCTTTAACATTTTCTTTTTTTTAATAACTTGCATTTAAAATAGGAATTGTCTCTCTGGGTCAATTCGAGCTGGTGTTCTGCTTTTGGTRGGGCTTCCTGCCAGATGCTTTGGATGCACAAAGTTTGTCGTGGAGAACTGTGGTGATACATTTACCGGGGTGGAAAAGACGTTCTAAACCAATGATTACGGGTAGGTGGAAAGAGCTGTCTGCATAATGAGAGATCTCTGGTTGTCAGAATTGGTCTAGGGAGGTAATGTTTCCTTTCAAGTAACCAGAACTTATTGTTCATAAATCACAGTTAATCTGTTTATTACACCAGCACACGAAGCTGGAAGTCTGGAGTGTGCCATAATGCTTAGCTTTAGGAGCAGAGCTGTAATAGTRGCAGCAATTTCGAATGATTTGAAATTGGGGGATCAGCAAAACGCGGGAGTTTGTGGAGGCTCTGGGCATTAAAAATGACTGCAGAGGATTGATGAGTTTCTTTAACAAATTGTAAAATCCATCATGCAGGAGTTAGGGCATGAAACTGCCCTCCTGAGCCGCATAAACCATGGCTTTGGAAGTATTGYATGACAGTGCATGCTACCGGGAAGGGTTGCTTTGAAAGATGTTTGGTTTTGCTTTTGTTTCTTCCCCTCGCTGCCTGAAGTTTCGCTGCCAGCACAGCACTGACACATTGCTCCCCAGGCTCTGGGGGTGCTGATGGGGTTCCCCTGGAGCATCCTCTGGGTGATGCTGAGCCTGAGGTGTGGGGCTCCCCTTTTCCCTYTCTCCTGCCTCAATCTGTGCCAGAGTGGTCCCACTTCCCTGGATCTTCCCCAAATCCTGCTGCATCTTGGGCAGCCTTGCCCAGCCCTTGCTCCCAGCTGATGGAGCACTGGGAATGTGTCTCTGGGGTCCCTCCCTGCAGGAAGGATCTCATTGGATTTTGCTGCTGTTTCCTGCATCCCCCCTTGAGCTCTGTGATCCATCCCCACTCCAGTGGTGCTCCCAGCTGAGTCTCCATCCATCTGCTGACTCTCTGCAGGGAGATTCTGCATTGTGCCCTTTGCAGAGCTGCCAGCAACTCTCTGGCACGTCTGTGGAGGAGTCACAGGTGTGCTGGGAGATGTCTGTGGCCACCCAGTCCCTGCTTTTGTGGCCTCTGTGGCTTGAAGGGTGCAGCATGGGGGAGCTGTGTGTGGTTGAGATCTCTCCCTGTGTTTTTCCCCTGCAATTAAGCACTGCTGACGTCCTTCCCCTCATCGGTGAAATGAGGCTTGGAGGTTAATAAGGGGCTTTTTGTAACAGCCTGCGTGCTGCTTCAGCAGTTTTTRAGCACTGCACTCAGTGTCTGGGCTCAGGGGTCCCCAGTTCAAAGCRTGTGGAGCAATTCCTGGATGTCTGTGCCTCTGGGGTGCTGTCCTCTGCCAGCCCTGCTGCTCTGGAAGGGGATGGTGCTTCCTTGCTGCTGAGGACGAGGGAGGAATTGGCTCTGAGCACCCAGGGGCTGCTCCAGGGTAGAAGATGCTGCATTTCCAAGGGGGTTTTGGARCTTTCAGATGGGGAGATGTCCGGGCAGGAGGATCCCAGCCTTGCTGGGTACCTGTGGCAGCTCCTGCAGCTCCTCTCCTGTGTCCTGTGAGCTCTGAGCTCCATTCTCTGCCTGCATTCCCTGTCAGATCATTCCCTGTGACACAGCCAGGGCTCCGTGTTCCTTCCAGTCTCCCKCTTCCACAAGTGGGCTGTTTTCTGTAATTACCTTTTGAGCTCCAAGTTATCATCTTTTGATAGTTCAAGTACTAACGTTCTTTAAATGCTTCCTAACGCTATAAAGCAGTCAAATGACATCTCTTTAGCTTGCAGTAAGGTGATATAAATGTCATGTTACCCTTGAATGTGGTATTTATAGAACTGCTCGGTGCTGGTGAATATTTGTGTTTTATCCTTCGTGGTTCCAGCACCGAAATGGGCACGGCAGCATCTTCCATCACTTGTCCTGAAAGGATTTACAGAGGCATTCCCATCCTGCAAAGTGCTTAAAATGCACGCAAGAASTGGTTTGCATTTGCTGGGGAGGAAAGGGAGAAGGAAACCAGCACCCAGCAATAAAGATGGGGCTGTCTCTGTAACGAAAACATTTTGCTAGATTGTCATCTGCTCCGCTTTTAAAGCAGCAATAAGATAAAGCGATAAAATGGCCAATGGTGCATTTCATCTGAGGGAAATGAACTCTTGCCGAGCCAATTAAACTGTCAATACACTGTGGTTTCACGTTCCCCTGAGCAGAGTGGGTCACCTCAGGTGTGTTACTCACTCTGACTTYGCCACTGATGTGAAATCAATTTTAGCAATTTATAATCTTTCATTCTACTGTGAAAGTATATTAATCTGTGAAAAATGCCACTCAGACAGTSAGGACAGATGACAGCTTTCCTCATGAGTGTGTGTAGCTGCCAGTGCCTCTTGGATCATCTGGTTTTGTGTAACTTTTGGAYGCTCTGGAGGCACTGACAATCCAGTTTGCAAACTTGGGGCTTTATCCTTAAAATGTTCAAAATGCCATAGCAGCGCCTTGGTCAAACTTTTCACTACTCAGCTGAAATGGAGCAGTTTGAAATTGCTTTTATTCCCTCAGCCCAGAAGAGTCACAGCTTTGCACATTGCTTTTGGTATAAAGAAGTGCTTTGTGGCAGGCTTTTGGTATTGCTGCTCATTAGAAAGTAAAGTGGATAAATCTGGTGTGGATGGTGGAGAGATGCTGAGGGATCTTCCTTGGGTTTTGTTTCTGTGGCAGAAGTTTCAAATTGTTTGATTGCACAGGAAATGAGTGAAAATTCTGATGTGTGAAAGTAAATCCATTTCCATGAAGTATTGCATCTAGAAATTAATGCATCTTCTATGGCAGATTAAATGTAGGAAGCACTGCATGTTTAGTCTGCTACTATTAAAAAAAAAAAAACCCAAAACTTAATTGTAAAAAAAATCATCTGAATGYGTGCTTGGAAGAAAAGAAATCACAAACCTATTGGTTAGTGAGTAAAGATTAAAAAAGCCAACCCTCTTAAACCAAGGCAAAACAAAGAGCAGTGTTGATCARTTGCAAATGAATTATTTTGCTGATTAACTCTTCCCAAATTTGTCATCTTCAAGTAAAAAAAAAATAAATCTATGACTGAGCATCATGAAGAAGCAATTTTAAAGCASTAAAGAAGAGTAAGGCTGCCTTTAGGATTACAGCTCACAGCTTTGGAATTCGCTCCTTCTGAAGGAAATTGGTGAGTAACAGATTGCAGTRATGCAGTGTATTTGTATTGGTCAAATTCCTGTTATGATCACCATGATGTTCCTTTTTCTAGGGAAAGGAAATTAAATGGGCCTAGTAATCCATGTAAGGAGATTGGCTTACACTTAGAGGAGGAAAGAATGTKAGGGCTAATCAGATCAATGCATACTCTCAAATCTGTCTCATTAAAAAAATAAAATCAAATTGCTACTGAATTTCTGAGGAATTATATTGAAATGACACACATGCTTTTACTGCCTTTTAATTATGAAATTATTTCAATCTGCTTGGGTCTGCCATGTAAGCGGCCTATCAACTGTTTTTAAATATTGCCTCATAAAATGAAAATATTTCTTTAAAGGGAAGAAAATAGTATCCCAGGTCCCTCAGCTGAGAATGCCAGCCCAGATCATGACAGGGTGAGAGCTGCCATTTGTGGGGAAAGCTGCCCTGGCAGATTTGGGTGCCCAGGTCCCTCTGGATCAGGCTGTTGAGGTTGTTTTTGATTCTGTTGTTTGTCAGGGGATGCTCAGTCTCTGATGTCCGATGGCACAGCCATGATCCCCTTTCCTATGACACCGGTGGGAATGTTGAGTGCTGAGGGAGAGCTGGCTGGAGACCTCTGGGGTGGCCTCAGAAGGATTTTCTGGTGTGATTTAAGGCACTGCCCTCTTCAATGGGGCTGGGGTGTGCAGCTGCTGGGTGTTTCTGCAGACAAGCCTCCTCTGGTGCAGATAAGAATTAAAAAAAACCAAAATAAATTAAAGTGTTGTTTAAGGAGAAAAATGACAAGAAGAATGCTGAATCTCTTGCACAGCATTTCTGCTTCCAGCAAACACTTTAGTTGCAAGGAATTGGCCTCTGCTATTAATAAGTCAGTAAGACACATTGAAAACACAACTTTTTTTTTTTTTTTTGGCTGAGGAAATAGAAGAGCCCAGCAGTGGATGGTGGTCTGCTGAGCCTCTTGTGGAGGGCAGGCTGGTGCCTCTCTGTCCTTGCAGAAGGGCTGTGTGTGCTGGCTGGAGGGACAGGGCTGTTTGACCATCAGACTGCCCTGCCAAAGTGCCACATGGACACACAAGAGCTGTGAGACTGAGCTGGGGCTGTCCCAGTGGGGCAGAGAGCTGGTTTTAGGGGAGATTAGGGAAACAGAGGGTTGCTCTTGCCTGTGTCCTGCAGGAGGGTGGTGTGGCTGCTTGGGGAGCTGTGTGCTGGCCCCTACCCTGTGCGGAAATGAGGGACAGCAGGAGGAGGATGCCCATCCTCGGGGCTGGTGGGTGCTGCTCAGGGATGGGCTGAAGGCTGGGAGCCTCTGCAGGAACAGCCCAGCACCTCCTGYAGGGTCACATCTGGCCAGATGTGCTGTTCCTGTGGCAGTTCCATGGATCTGAGATGCTCCTGTCCCTGGGGAGCCACACAGGGCAGGGAGCAGGAGATCACACTCCTTCTGCAGCTGGGTCAGGCTGTGACACTGGAATAGAGGAAAAGAGTGCCTGCATTTAGAGGGGTGGCCTTGAAAAGGGGGAAAGACTTGCCTTGGAGAGCTCTGTGCTGATGGAGTCTTCATTGTCCTTGGGAAAGAGCATGGTGATTTCTGAAGAAAGACTAAAGGTTGTGTTTCCACACTGAGCAGCTCTTCTGGGCTTGCTGAGAGCTGACACTYGTGTGTTGGAATGTGCAGCAGCTTTAAAGCTGGAGGTGATAAGCTGCTTTTCCCCCTCCTCTGGCTTTGTTCATACGTTGTTTGTTTAGATAATGGCCTGGAAATTATGTTAGTAACCTTGTACATCACATTTTGCTACCAGTGARGAGTAAACAGTGCATTTGACATTTGAGGAAATGGTTCATTTTCTGAGGGATGTGATTCAGAATCTGCKTCTTGAACTAATGGACAGTATAATGCTATTTTTTACTAGACTGCATAGATTTTTACCTTGAAGATGCTTTATAAAGTGCACTGCATTTACTAGTTTTAAATAAAGCAAATGCTTCACATCAGATGAGAAGGCAGTGTTTGAGCTGGAGARAGGTTGAAACCCATTTCTTTGTCTAGCTTGTGATGCTTCACTGTGACATAAGCATGAAAAGTAATTAGACTCAGGAGTAAGTAAATATTTGGTCCYGAAATGCATCTTGAAGGTACAGAGATGGAAGAAAGTAACCTCTCCAGATGCATGTTGATCCTCCTGGATTCATCTCACACCAACAGCTAGGTCACAAAGCTGTTCAGAAAACTGCATCAAAGGGCATTGTTGAGGGTGAGAAGTTGATGAAGGTAATGAACGAACCAGGCAATCTCTGCAACCTCAATTTTGTTTCCTGTGCATTGGAATGCAGCCTTTAATTACAGCACCGTCTGTTTTTCCACAAGCTTCTCTCCTTGTGTGAGGGCACTGAATGAATGTCCCTTCATGCATTGTTGTCTTTCCCCTTATTGTTTGATGTCTGTTGTTGAATACTTGAAAATGACACTTAAAGATAGAATTCTTCAAATTTTTCAATTATGTGTGAGTACTTCATTTTTATTTATTTATTTTCCTGCTCTTTCTCAGCACTGAGCAGCAGCGTGTTTCTTTCACAGATGGAAAAAACTGGAATTCAGAAGGACCCAAATGAAGGCCTTTTAAGTTTGTGTTCAGTGCAGTGTAGCAGTAGATATTCAAGTTTTAGGTCTTGGACTTGGGCTCAGCTTYTCTGATTAATCCTGGCTTTGTACACCACACACCTTTTGGCTTCTGAAGCTGGAGACGCAAAGAGCTGGAGGAGCAGTGCCCAGCTTTGAGTGCTTCCACTTTGTCTTCAAGTTAATAAAAACCAAACCCTGGGGTCTCTTTTAAAAGAGCTTTCAAGGTTGTAAGTATAAAAAAAAAAATCAGCTCTTATTCTATCTCCCACCTCTCCARGCAAAAGTGATTTGGATTTGGGTATGTTCCTGCAGATACAGCAAAACCCCACCAAACTCAGCCACACCCCCAAATTGTGACCAAAAGGTTCATGTTTATACAGACTTGAACAAAATCCTGTCAAAAGCTGAGCTCTGTTTCAAAGTCTGGGAAATGCTTTAGCTAATTAAAGAAAAGGTCAGCAGGATTTCTTACTGTAGGCAAAAAAAGGAAAGATAAATCTTTCTTCTCTGCCTTGTTCTTAGAAGTGGTCGAACCGTTTTGGCTGAAATTAAAATTTGCCTGAGGCAGACAAAAGGCACATGGAGTTGCAGTCCAGATGGCTAGAGCTTGGCAAAATTATAGGTAGAGTAGGAATAAGGTCTAAAGATCAGAAGCATTAGGCAACTGTAATATGCAGGGCTACCAGCTCTGCCTGTAATCAGTTATGATATTTAATCTAAATGGCTCTTGCAGAAAGCTCTTACGCTGTTCTGAAGTGTGATCATTCATTCAGAGATTTGGAAGGGACTCAAAGCTGCAGTTGAAGTGAGTTTGCCTGTGGAATGTGAGAGATGTGAGAGGGTTTTTTTATCCTCTGGATGTATGATGTTGGGAATGTGTCACTTCCTCTCAGCTGGATCTGTGTGAGCAATACCTGCTGTGGCCACGCAGACCTCAGATGCCTGAGTTGCTGTTTTATTCATCCTGTAGTCAGTCTGTGTAATGGATGAACTAAACAAACCTTGATCATAAGCAAATATTTCATAAGTTCGAGTTTATTACTTATTTGCTGATGCATTTGTAATGAAAAGTTTCGTTTCAATCCTGTAAATGGCTCTGACTCTTTCTTCATTTGTGATGCTGCAGGAGTCAGTGTAAGCAAATTAAGGCATGTGGATATTTTTCCATGAAAGGCATTTTGATGCCATTTTTTTAAACCCTTTGGGGACTAACTCAGCAAGACAACTTAGTTTGTGGGCTGAAAAATGATCACCTGTTCAAGGACTTACTCTAAACACTATGAATGTGCCAGAAAGTGTTTAGAATTCCTTAGTGAGCTCAGAAGAGAGGGGAAATGGAGCAAGAAAAGAAAGAAAAGATGCAATTTTTTTCTTTACCAGGAGCTGAGCATGTTTTAGGTGGCAGGAACTGCAGAGAGGATGCTGCAGTAGCCCAAGGGATGTCACCCTTTTGTGGGGAAAGCCCTTCTCAATTCTGTCAGTAACATTGCTGATCACCGTTCATGGGGCAATAAAAAGTGTAAAGACCCCCAGCAGGCTGGAGCAAAGTTTCATTTGGGACAGGTGGCCCAGGAAAGTGTTYGAGTCACTGTCCCCTGAGGGATTTAAAAATCACAGAGGTTTGGTGCCTGGGGCCACATGGTTTGGTGGTGGACTTGGCAGTGCTGGGTCAGCAGCTGGACTCAATATTTGAGGGCTTTTCCAGCCTAAATGGTTCTGTGATATTTAAGTTATACCAAAATGTTTTTGAGTTAATCTGGGTGGGAGACAATCTGCCCTGTTTATACACATTTTAGTGCTACTGGCTATCAGCTACAACAAATGATGAAATCGGGTGGTGACCTGAGCCCTTAGATCTTTAGGGCTGTAAAACTCCTGTGGAAATGGGATCRGTGTCTTCCACGGGTGATGCCCGTTGTGTCCGAGGCTCTCCTGGGGAAGCAGAGATATATCTCCTTTTGTGTTTTTGTAGAGGTCTGAAAGTGCACATAACTCACTGTGATGTATTTGCAGGCTGCAGGGAGGGTGTTTGTGCACRGACTGCAGCTGAGGTCGCAGTAAAACAGCAGCAGCTGAGCTCAGGGGTGGCAGGGGGCAGAAATCAGGACTCCCACGTGTTATTGCTGAAGATGACCCCTGCCTTGTCTTGGGTGAGCACTGAGGGGAGGCTGCAGGGACCCCTCTGAGGGACGAGCAGAGTCAACACAGTCCTTTCCTTCATCCTCTCCATGGACAGCTCTAATCCTGGGCTGCCTCCTCTGCAGGCAGAGGTGTCAAAGAAGGAATTTAAGGCTGATSGAACACTGAGGATCAAGCCTTGCCTCTCTGCTCTCCTCTGGGCTTTGCATGCCCCTTCTGAGCAGCATCCAGCTCTCAAGACAGAGCCATTTGGTTTGGTGCTCCTTCTGTTTAATTCTTGTTTGCTTTTCTAAGCAGCCAGTGGCTGACACTGCTTGGCTCCCTGGCCCCCTCCCACTCCCCATCSAGCGCCGTCTTCCTCTCCCGGAGTGAGATGGTTGAGGAGGTCATGCAGTATTAATAGGGAAGCAGATCTCTGATTTTATGTCTGCTTATGGACTCTGACATTTCTGACGTTTTTTCTGAAGTGTAAAATGTTTCTGAGAAAACARCAACTTGGCTTTTACTGAAAAATTAATTATGTTGGCACTCTGCCCACTGCAGTGGGCTTCTGTCAGAGGACAAAGCCACTGGTGTTAGGGGGTAAGGGTGAGCTGGGGAAGGACAGCAGGAACATCAGGGAGAGGAAATCTGCATTAAGGTAAAAAGATCTAATTAAGCGTGGATTATCAGGGAGTGGTGGAAGCTCTTCAGAAGCCATCACCTTCTGTGCACCTACTGTATACAGCTAACACGCGTCCGAGTTTATTTGCTTCATAAATTAGTTTTTCCTCTAATTACAGTTAACAGGCTATGACTTCCTCTGCTCTTCAGTGGTGTTCTTTGTGTCTCTGCTGCCCTCGATGCAGAGATACACCTCGCACAGCAAAGCAGTGTGCTGCCCTGGGGGATGTGTGGGAGTGATAGGGAAAACCAGCCAGGTTTGGTGCATGTGTGCACTTCAGAGTTAGAGATCCAGTACAAAGCACAAGAGGAGGCAAAATACCAAAGGGCTGTGCTGTTGATCCTTTCTGACCTTTCCAGTGTAGGTTTTGCTTTTGTCCTTTGAAAGGAAGGGATCATCAGGGAGCTTCACAGTAGGACTAAGGAAAGGATAATGCAAGTTCTTGCTGAAATCTGGGATTAGGGGCAGCCTGTCCACATGAATTGCAATRATGTAGCATTGGCTTAGAAATCCACACACAAATGTGTGTGCCCAGCCCCTGTAGGGGACAGTGGTGATATTGTGTCTGGTCTTGCTTCTCTTTGGGATTTGCAATCCAGGTGTAAACAGGTGACAGCAGTTGAGTATGGATAAAAGAGGGGAYGTAAAGAAACAGCTGTGTAGTGATRAGCATGTGTAGAGCTGTGGTCTCAGCATCACAGCAAAAAATAAAAAGGTGGGATGGAAGAAACTGAAGGTGTACAAATAAGCAGCTTTGCCCATAGTTCTGGTAGGTCTTCAGGTGTAGTGGAGCATGGGAGAAAAAGTAGTCAGACAGTATATTCAAATTTCCATTTTGTTTCTTCAAGCGGTCGTCAAGAAGAAATGAAGATGAAATATGGGCTGATAACATGAACAGAAAAAAAGGAACAGTTATTGTACTCRGAGCTTGCTTGGCCATTAGTATTCTATTAATTTTCCCCCTGCTTCTAATGAGATGAGGAACTCTGGATACACTTAAAAGGATGCATGTCCTCAAAATGCTATCTGACAACAGTCCCTTCGCTGCTTATGATGCTTTTGATTGTTAATGTAGATAAAATGTAAATGATCAGAATATAAAATCTCCCTTTTGTCTTTCTAATGTTTTCAGCTGCCTATTAAACAAATTACACGGGAAAGTGAGTAGTCTGTTACTTAGTACAGYGGTGTCACCCAGATACTTTGAAATGCTTAATGGCTTAGCATGAAGTGTCCTTGGTTTGTTTGTTTTCCTCGTAGTAATGACATTCTAGGCTAAAGTCATACTTGCTCCTTCAAAAYGCAGTTGTCTTGTCCTTACTACACAATTGTAGTTTTAATGCATTTGTAGTACTGTCTTACAGAGTTTTATGTCAGGATTTTAATAAGAACAAGTGGAGGTGTAGAGCTGGGTTGGGCTCTTGCTAAAAACCTCTGCAGGCAGCAGTTCAAAAACAGCAAAACATTTACTGGGGGAGGCTGGGGTCTCCAAAATGGGAGCTGTGGCACCAGTGAGAGTGGCTGTGGGGTTGAGGCTTCATCAGGGATGGGGACAGGCTGATCTGGTGTTCCCATGGGCCAGCTGGAAGGGAAGATGACCCCATAAAGGCACTTACAGTGGGTGCAGCAGGGCAATGGGCTGGAGCTGCGACTGGGAGTGTGGTAAACCTTGGTCATCCATCTCCTGCTGCTGGTGTGTCACCCATCAGGACATTCCCTGGGCATCTGTGGCTGTCCTGGGGCGCTGCCCAGGCTGGCACTGAGGTCACAGGGACTGGTGGTGAATAGCAGCACACTCAATGGTGAGGAGCAGCTCTGGGCTTTCCTTGGACGGAAAAGTGCCAGATGCCTCAATCTTGAAAATAATGACTTAAAAGTCAGCTCCCTGTCTCCCACAAGGCTTGAGTTGCWCTTCTTGATGCAGTAGTGTTGCACAGTTCCCTAAAGCATGCATGTTTTCTTTAATGGAAGAGCAATACCATCTGGTGTTGCATTGTAATCTGAGTCTTGTGCAGATATAACTGGGAGATGTAAGGTCAGTTCTCCTGCTTTCTTCTGCTTTCATCTGGTTCCTTCTTTCAGGAAAACTGCAGAGTTGTTGCTGGGTGCACGGGGCAGCTTTTTCTGTTCCCTTTCCATCTCAGCAAGGGTCACATCCAAATGGAGCGAGGCATTTGCCATCCACCCTCTGCAGACATCAACATTTCACACTTCCAAGCCGGAGTCTTCCTTTGAGAGCTGTGCTGGCCTAGATAAACAGCAACTGCAAAGATTATCTTYCCTTTGAGGTTTAGGGTGCATGGAGCCTGTGGGATCCTGCTTTGTGTTGACACAAGTCAGTGCACAGTTGCAGATGCTYGGAGGAGAGGCTGGTCCTCAGCTGGAGGGAAGCTTTGGGGTGGTCTCTGGTTATTTGTTTAGTAGCTCCCAGCTCYTGGGTGCTCATCTGAGAGCTAAAACAAGCCTCTCTCCTTGGTAGGTCACTGATGAACACACACTGCTGAATGCCACCTCAGAAAAAAGCAATTTTTCATAGTATTCTGCACTGCAAGTATTTTTTTTTTGTACTTTTTTTGCTTTCCTGTAAAATGAGGTGAGCAATTGTTCCGTATTGRCAGCTGGCTTGTAAATCAGCCACTCACTTGCCAGACGAGAATGTGGAAATGCCTTATAAGCACTTCCATGTTTTGTGATCGTTTTAATTCCAGAATATTTAGAACCTCTTTGCATCGGTGCAAAGTAAAATAAAACATGGTCTGTGACAGGTGCCAAGACAAGCACAGGAGGAATCTCTCCTCCGAGGGTCTGAGAAAGGGGTTTACAGAAAAACTGCTGCAGCCCCCAGGGAAGAAGGAGTGCTGGATTTTGGATGTTAATTTTATTGTTTAAGGTCAGATTATGTTGATCTAAATCAYGCAACTAATTCCATCAACAAACTAGATTATTTACATAGCAGATGGAATTTAAGTGCTGCTCCTCSTGCATCTCTCCCTGGTTTTGTATTTAGGCTGCACCTGAAAAAATAAACTGGTGTCCGTGTTAGGGGTGAGTTTATTATGCTTACCTTGTTGGAGAGGTGTTGAGCTGGGTATTTCCCTTATGGCAACTTACTTTTTATTAGAGTTTTTATGGCCCTTGCTGTGGTTGCCATTCATCTTATTTGACTTCAGAGCAGGTCTTYCCATTGCTCTGTTTCTTTGATTGCAGTGAAAGGAAGCAGTTTCTTCTCCATGTATAGAATTGCTTTCCTCTGGCCTCCCTCCCCTGCTTGCCAAAGTCCTACCCAGAGTTAATTTTGATGTCTTTGCAAATATTTTCGGTGCATAATGCAGCAACAGTGGCACTGTGTAGAGAATGCAGGAAAAACAGTCAATTTGAGAGCTGGACAAAATAATGCCTGCTAGCTAAAAACATCTGTTTCAGAAAAAAACTCCAAATGTCACAGCTTCCATTTTTCATAAGCCCAAGCTGTCACCTTTCAGCTCTCATGAACCAAGGAGGTTGGTGGAGCTGCTCTTGCCTGGGTACCCAACTCATGAGCAGAGCTGGGGTTTCCCACAGGACATCCAGTGGGGGATTTCCATGGGAATAGCTGTTGGAACAACTTGTTTTCTTCGTGCCTGCTTCCATCTTTCTCTTCCCTATCCCAAAAAGGAGAAGGGAAAAAAATTCCCCCCCAAAATTTTGAAGCAGTAGTTCAGATGGGTTTCTTGTATCAAGGCATTCCCATCCCTTTGGGTCTGCATTTCAAGACTTTCAAAGGAAAGCATCAGCCTTGAACAAGAGACATGGGGCAGGAGACCTGGCTCCAGGGAATTGGTTTTCCCATGACAAACTGGACACCTGCCCAAACCCTGCCTTGCTGGAGCTGCCTGGGATCAGAGAATCTCTCTGTTTTTTGGAGGGTGATGACATTTTCTTGCCTGTTTGGCTTGCCAGATAGATAAGACATTAAATGGAGCTAAACCAGCATTCTGCTCCTGAGAGCCAGGATTGGGATTTTTGTCTCAGCTGAGACTGTTTTCTTTGGGATTGTCTTTCTGCTGGAGCCCTGCTAAGTGTTTAATAGGTGCACCAGCTTCTGGGATTACAGGCACTTTACTGGAGCCCCCATTTTGTGTATTGATATCCCCCAAGGGAAAGCAAGTGTTAAGAGACTGGATTCTGTTTCACCCACCTCGTATTATTGCTACAAATCATATTATTTTAATGAAACAGGGATCCATGTATTAGAGAATCCGTTGTGTTGGCAAAAAAAATTAAAGATGCTTAGGAATTGTGATCATGTTACAATAATTGCCTCAGTGGTAACATTAATGCTTTTTCACTTCACTTGCTCCTTGTTGATTGAACAACCCTTTTCTGTAGGCTATAAATCTCAATGGCTCKGCTAATAAAGAACTAAATAGTCTAATAATGTTTCCAAATGTAGCATGGCTTCACTGTTTTAGGCGAGGGCAATCTTTTGTCCAAATCCCACTCCCATCTGGGAGGTGTGACTGTGTCCTGGCTACACAGGGACTTAGAAGGTCTTTATTACTGAGCTACTTCTGTGGGAAACAGGTACAGAATTAAAAAAAAAAATGGTGCAGTTACCTGTAACAGAGAACTTGTAGTCATTTGAAATGGGAGACCAAGAACCCCAGTGAAATGCCTCTGGTGATGGTGCCCTTCTTGCCACGTGTCCAGCACAAATAATGAAACGCTGCAATGTATTCATGGTGGGTGATTGATACCTGTGATTTTAAATTGTGGCTGAAGCTGTTTKGCATCACCAGCAGAGCAGTTTCTCCACTCATCACTCTGTTTTTGTGGCTGGTGCTGCAGGCAGAGGCACCTGGTTTGGATGCTGCAAGGTTGGGCAGGATGGGTTTGGGGCAGGAGTGCTCTGGGCATGCAGAGAACASAGATTTTATCATTCCTGTGCCCTTCTTCAAAGTATAGAAAAGWGACACTTCTCCTGAGCAGGTAAGCCATCTTCCTGCGCCCATTTTGGACAGATGCTTTCCTCCTGAAAATGTTGGTTATTCAAATTGGCGAGAAGAAACGTTTAAAGGGTTCTCTGTTTCATAACTTCAGTTAGAGATCTTATGAATGGCTTTGCTTGCAGCTATAGCTGAAGTAAAGCCCCAAGGTGTTAGATGCTACTTTTCAGCTGTCACTTGAAGGCATCAGCAAGTGTTTAGTCACTTGGAATTGCCAGGTTTGTCAGATTGCTGAGGGACAGCTTCTTGGGGAGTCAGAGAAATGAGACGCTCGTACACGCAGCTCCTGAAGCCATTTGTTTTCAACTCCAGTTGGCATCATCGCCCAGCAGCACTAAATACAATGATATCTTGGGATTTCTTTACGTGGTGGTGTTTGTCTTGAGCTGAAATGTTTACCAGTCCAGCCACATACTAGAAATGCCACAGGAGCTGAGCCTCTCAGGAAATCAGCAGCGTTGCTGTTGGATTTTGACGTTAGCAGGGTGATGCTGCTCTTGTGTGGATTCAGCAAGACCTTTCTGTGATGAAGTCACTTCACTCTCTGTGAGTTTAGGCTGCTGTAAATTATTGTKGCTGAATCGAGAATGCAGTGACCCTAAATAAAGCATTTTGTAGAAAACACCCTGGTCTTTTAGTCCTGCAAAAAAAGTGTCTCTGTAGGCAGGTGCTGCCTCTCCTGAAGCTTCATTCTGCAGCTCTTCTTGCACATCTGCTGGTCCCTGGGCTAGGGACTGTGGTCTCTAAAAAATTCTCTCCTTCCAGAATCAGTTGCTGTGGAACAGAAATCCTGGATGGATCTGCAAAAAAAAAAAAGGCAAAGGGACATGGCAAACTGAATTATTTCCGTCCTTTTTTCCATGTGTGATAGAGTCTGTTGTGAATCTGGTGGGGGCATGATTTGGGACCCGCTGGAAGATGGGCTAAAAGTGACAGATGCAGAAGAACGTGGTGATAATTGCAATATCTGATGGCRTGGCATGCTCTCCTTGTGGCAAACAGCGCTGTAGTTGAGTTAATGCTGCTCCTTTCTCCTGGAGAAGAGCCCCAGCTGCGTTTTCCTCAACTCTGGACAATCTGTCGGGCTCCCAGCTCATTAAAGAACTGTGAAGCCCAGCTCTTGAAATTCTTCTAAAGCCTGGSTGTGATCTTTTGTGGCTGTTTCTGTGTGCCTGTAGGATGGAGCYGAGGAGAGAGCTGATGTTTTTCCAGGGATTTTCTCTGTGGGTTTGTGGGCAGTGGGGAGATTCACAACGGGACCGACACCTTGGGCGGGCTTAGGGGGATTTTACACTCCCTGAAACATGTTTGTGTTGCAAAGGCAAGACTCTGCCAATGGATTTAACCTCCCAAGCACASAGAGGCAGGGAACAGACCAACTGCTGTACAAGTCTCCCTTTGGAGTGTTTTCTTAGCAACCCAGTAACTGTTCTGGCAGTAGATGATAAACGAACGGGGCTTAACTTTTAAGAGATAATGTTAAGCTTCCACAACTGGGCATTGTGCTGGGAGCAGCTCAGCACAGCGAGCTGTCGTGCCTGCATAATAAGGTTTTTTGATCTGACAAGTTTTGCTGTAACTTCAGGGCGGGCTGGCAGGAGCAGAGAGTTCTGGGGGGGAAYGGGGCTCGATGAAATCTGTGCCGAGGGGATGCCAGGAGGCTGGCTGTAAGCAGCACGAGTCCTGCAGGGGACTCACAAAACGAGGAATTTGTGCCTGATTCCTCTATATTTTTTTCTTCATAGCTAGGTGAGTTTCTGCTGCAGTACCCTTGGAGGTATCTACGTGCCTTTACCTGCTCACAGGTGAGGAGTTTGTGTGTTAGAGACACCAAAAGCATCTCCTCACACTCCTCCCCAGGCAAAAACAAAGTTAAACTTTGCAGATGTYCCCAATGTGCCTGGAAAAAACACGGGAAAAACTGGGAAAAAGCTCAGCCCTTGGTAGAGCAAGGGCTYTCTGAGCAATGCCAAATGCTGAACCAGCTTTGTTAGCTAAATTGCTTTAGCTGGCTTTAATGTTTTCATTGCTTAAAAGCAGCAGAGGATATGCTCTTTATGCTCTTTTTTTTTAATGTTCTGGTTTTAGTGGTTTTTTTGAGGAGGAAGGTGGTGGTTGATAAAGTGCACAGAGAAATAAATTTTCTGAATGTATGTATCTGAAAATCCTTGTTTTGTCTGCTTTCCACTTTCATCTTAGATTTCCTGTCAATTTATGTGCTTTCTGATAAATGCCACCTTTTGGTGYAAAACAGCTTGAATATTTAAAACATGGCATTTTGATTAGCTAAACTATAGATTTGCTTTGACATGTCATTTCTTTTGTTCTAAAATGCCCTGACAATTCRTATCTGTGGCAGCCAAACAAGCAAATTTATGTACAAAGCTATTGTTCATTCCTGAAGTGTCACTGCTAAATGAGACTGAGTTTAAGCATTTGATTCCCCCCCTCTTTGCATGATGGGAGGTCCATTTCTCAATAATGAAACCAGTTTTCTTGCAAAAATTCAATTAAATGAAATATCAAACATAAATCAGAATGGAGCTTGCTTTGAGTTCCCATATGTGCCTATTGCTGCAGTGATAACACTGAAAAAGGCATTCATTCTTCAAACTGTGCTTTTTGTCTCAATATTATTTTTCTGGAGGAAAAACTCCAATAAAACAACAATGGAAAACAGAATTTTTGTGGGCTACAAAGCCAGTCTTGATGTTCTCAAAGTTGGAGGTGTGGCAGCCTCTCCCAGAGCACAGTGGGACTCCTGTAAGCAGGAAACATTTTTTGGGAAATGCTGTTTTCCTATCCTCAGGGATGGCTCAGACCACAGTTGTTCTCTKTGTGCTGGAGACTCATTGCAATGTCACGTTCATACCTCTCTAGAACCCTTGGAATTGGACATTTTGTTTTGAGATGTAATTTCAATAAGTCTTAGTGCCTTTGTTTGATCCATTTGTATGAAATAGGAAAATCTTGGGGCTGTAAAGCCTTCCCTCAAGTTCTGATTTCTGAAAATCTTTGCTGCCAGAACCAATGTGGTACGTTTTTCCGTTTTGGGATTTTTTTTTTTTTTTAATTTAAAAAGCTGGTGAACTCTAAATGTGAAAAATTTTTCTTGTGTTAGAATAAGATGATATAAAAAGCTAACAAGGAAAGGTAGGTTAAAATACTCCAGATATATCTTTGAAAATCTATTTCAATTATGTTCTGTGTGCTTTTAGTGGAAACGATAAATCCTAAAGAATTAAGGGAGCCATAAAGATAAGTGTTTTAGGAGAGTACGTCTCCCATTTCACCTTTAGAAATTAAAATATTTGCTGTGAAATCAGACGTTCTAAGGGTCACTGCATTGCTTGTKCTCTTTAATAGCAGGAGGTGAGTGTTGGAAGAACTAAGAGAAGCCACTTCCCATAACATGGAAATTAAATGTGCAATTTACTGAAAATTCCCTTCCTTGTGAAATGGCTTGCTAATGCCAGGCTCTGGCAAAGGGAACTTTGCTTTATATTTCAAATTTGCATTTGGGCAGACCGTCTAAACTTTTATCTGCCTCGCATGAAATATTGATTACATTAGCATAACATGAGGTCACTTTTCTGTTTGTCCACTGTGGCTGGGCAGTAAGGAAGACAAATGAGTTGTTACCAGGATGTTAATGTTTGTAAGTGAGAGTGGCTCAGATCACAGGTGCCACTTTGTACCTGCCTGTGCCACTCCAGGGATGTCTGTCACTGCAAAATGCTGCTCTGCTGCTTCTTCAGAGGGAATTTTTATGACAAGTAACAATTACTTTAGACAACCACTGACATTGCACTCAAAGCCACCCCCAGACTTTAATGTAACAACATTTTCCACCAGAAAGACAGTAAAACCAATGAGGCAGAGCCTGCCTGGCTTCCTCCTTGTGGCTGTGCCAGGGCTGTTGCAATGTCATAAATGTCCTAATACGTCTAAATACGAGCTCTGTAGCTGACTTGGGGCTTTTGGATGTGCCCTTTAGTGCTCATCTGTGGGTTGCCATCCTGTGGARCGCAGCTCTGGGTGCTCCCATGCTGATATTTTTTTAAGTGCTCCCTTTATTCCTTTTGCCATGGGTGTATCCCAGTGTGTTCTTTTGTTCCCAGGCCCTGGGATGGGGTGGGTCAGAGCTGCTGGAGCAGGGCTGGCTCTGGGTTGGGGTCTGTGTGTGACCCAGTCTGCAGCACCAGGGTTGCTTCTTTGGTTTCAGCAGTGTGGAAGGAGCGGTGTTTGGAGAGGCTCTGTACAGCTTAGCTCCAAACTGGTGGTGCTGTTTGGGTGTTTTTATCCCAGGGAGCAGCCATCAGTGTCTCAAGATGTGAAAACACTGAGTGCTCATGGCTCACATGCCAGCTTTCTAATAAGTTTGTATTTCTGATGCCCTGAGGTATTGGCTCTGTTGGGGTGGGTTTTTACATCTTGACCTTTCTGCCTCGTTTTGCAATGATATCCAGGAACACCCGGGATGCTCTGGTGACTCCCTTGCCCCGAGTGACGTGGTCCCTGGGGCTGGCAGGAGCAGCTGGGCTGACAGATGAACATCCCAGTCCCAGGAGCCCCTCATGCCACGGGCTGCTCAGCAAACACAACTGTAGGCATTGTGCTGGCAGCTCCCAGGAGATGGAAATCTGTGCTTCTGCCCCCTCCTTGCTGTGCTCTTCCCAGGAGGAGGGGATCGAAGAGTTACAGCAGGAATCATCTTTCTCTCTTAAATCAACTTTTGATTTTACATCTTGTGTTTTGTAAGCTAAAACACCAGAGTTATTTCTTGTGGGTCTCTGCTCATGGATGACTTGTTCATAGGCTGGTCTGTGAAAGATACAGAATGTTTTTGACTGGTGGGGTAGTCTGATCTCAGGAGTGATGTTTTGGAGCTTCTGGGCTCTGAATTCCTCACCCCTTACACTTTTCCTTTTTACCCCCTCCCTAATGACTATTAAAAATGAAGCTGCTCTAGATGAGTTGTTTAGAGAAGTTTGTTTTGGAGAAGGGTTCCAACCTGGGGCAAAGAGACATCTGTTTAACCTTGTTTGGAGCTGCATCTCCATGGAAAGCCATCCAAAGGATGAGGTRAAGCTGTCAACAGGCTTCAAACTACCTTTGCTTTGGTCAAACTGAAGTCTCTTATGAGCCCTACAGTTTTCTCCCCCCACCAAACCACTATTGTAGCTTTCCTCTGGATTTCTTGTAGCTGTCTTGCAAGCTCTGTCTCAGCAGAGTGGATTTGAGTTAATATTTCACCATTTGATGACACAAAGCAGAACAGATTTCTCCTGTTTTACATATGGCACCACCACTCGTGCCTGCCTGTTCTTGCCACTTGAGCAGCCTTGGGTGCTTTTCCTGCTGTGCTCCTGCCCATCRTGGTGTGTGTTGGTCCATGTGGCTCCTGGTGGAGGACATCTYTGGGCTCTTGATTGAGCTAATTGAATCATCTCTCCAATTTGTCAGAAGATCTTGAACTGTAGTTTTGTTTTCCAGAAATTTGAGGGAGTTTTTCTTTGTTGGGTTTATTTTTTTCCTCTCCTCTCYACTGAGGTTGTGAGAGAATTCCTTTTTCCATCAAAGGAGGGACTGGGAATTAGGAGGGCCCCAARACAGCCTGCTGTGCCCCTCCCCTAGCAGTGTCTCTTAAAACCACACATATTTTGGGTGTCTGCTYTGTGTTAAGCAATAAGGCCAGAAAGATGACTTGCAAAAAATCCWGTTTTATGCCCAGTCTGCTTTCTTTCCTTTCTTAGGTGCTGTTAACCAATGTAGAGGCTAATGACCCTCAGGTTTTGTGCTGTCCCCATCCCTGTTTGCCCAGTGGCATTGGGGGATGCTGTGGGGGATGCTGTGTGCTCTGTGCCCCTCACCAGAGCATCCTCAGTGGACTCACACCCTTCCATGGGAACGTGTGAACCTTGCTGCCTCTCTCTAAGGCTTCCTGTATCCCTCAGTTYATGTGGAAATAATGGCCAGTCTGCAGAAATGYGCCTGGGTTTGTTCTGTCTAAAGCYGTGGGTTTTATGCTGCAGTCCCCATCCTGGGTCTGTCTCTGAAGGAGCTGTGAAACTAAAACCACTGGATTGTCACTTGGCATAAATTTGCAGCCCAGGTGCTCGTGTGTGTTATTTTTGGGGATTTTTAACATGCAGAAAGCTGAACGGTGTGCGTTGCTGAGGGGAGCTGTGCCTGATCTCGGGAGTGACTGTGCCTTGGCAGACCTCCTCTTTCATGTTTGCACATACAAATTAAACCTCTGAGTCAAAGTGGCCCAGCCTGGACTGGGCTTTATGAATCAGTGGTGGGAGAGACTAAAATATTCATATAGTGAATATACAATGTGAAATGTGGGAGACGGTGCAAGAAATTCAGTTTGCTGAACTGCTGGAGGAGTACGGAGTTACCGAGTGCTCTGAGCCTCACTGGGCTTTCAAGAGGTGTGGGAGGAAAAAAATCTGCCCATTGGGAGCCTGCTGTCTTGGTCTGACCTCTCCAGTCTGTTCACTGAATAATTTAAGCTGGTAAGGATGTCAGGAGCTCATKGGGTCCAGCTGCCTCTCAGGGCAGGGGCTGCAGTTTCCAGGTTATCTCTGCAGCTCCGAGCACTGCCCCAGCCCAGGGGCTGCCTGCTCCCCCTGCAATGAGCTTTGCCTGCATTTGGCTCCCTCTCCTCTCTCATGCTCTCTCTGTTTATTAGTCCTGCTGTTTTTCTGCCTTGGTGTGTTGCTGTTTTCAAAGATGCCCTCTCCGTAAATTTTGATTCACACTCGAGAGTTGTAGGGTTGATATGAAGAGGTGATTTGCTGTTCATTTACCCAGTGCTGTTCATGTGCATGAATTTTTCTGTTCAACATATCGAATTAGCTTGGGTCAGTAAGTTTACAGGGGGCACCAGTTAAACCAACAGAACCAGCCTGAAATGATTACCCAATGCCATGCGCAGAATACACGAGTTAACAAAAATGATTTAGGGCTTACAGGGCTCATGGGGTACAGCAATGTCCAACTGCACATAACTGTGAAATATTAAGCTTGGTCCTGGCATCGTTAAATGTGATGAATCTCTGCCTCTGACACCATCCTCCAGTGAGCAATGCCTCCAACAGGCACGGCTCCAGTGCAGCAGTGTTAGATTTTTGAGGTGATGCAYGAATATTTTGAATGTTGTCTGCTTTGTGGAGTGCATCTCCTACCTTGGGACTGCCCGGAGTTCCCTCAAACACAGCCTCATTGTGTTTTGCTCTCAGCACTGGGGTGTTTGTGTTTTCAGCTCCTCATTCTTCATTAATGATGTACACAAGTGTCAGCAGAGCCTTCCTCTCGTGTTTGTTATTTCTTGCAGCCATTGACACAGAGCTGTGTGTGATAAAGACTCATCAAAGTCGTCATTACTCCTCAGTTATCTGCACTGAACTGTCTGGTTTGTCTGTAAACCTCTCTTTGATCTGAGCCTGTTTCTGGCTACATGTCTCATTATTTACTTTCCTGTAGCACTCCCTTCTGAAGAGCACACGTCAACTCTTCTGTTTAATTCATGATCAAAATATATTAGTGTTCATATTTGTCTCCCTTTTTAGCACRGTGTACACAGCAGTGATAAAACCCACCCAGGCTCCCAGTGCTGCCACTTGTCTTGATCTCAGGCTTGGCCCCTGCAGCTCGTGTCTGCTCCCAGCCCCAAGGCAGCTCTTGTGGAAGGGGCTGTGGCTCTGTCACTGGAGGGACTTCAATCACAGCCAGGAGTAAAATTTTTGGACTCGTGGTTGCCTCCTGGCRCAGCTCAGAATCCATTCAATTAATTATATTTCATGCGTTGTTGTGTTTTGCTGTGGAAAACGGACAAAGAAGTCAACAGCAAATTCATTTGTCTCTTTCAGTTGCACTTCAAAAAATATGTTCAAATGTACGTATCTTTTGTGGGAAAGGATGTGATAARGTGAGAGTGAAGCAGGCAATCATCCCTCTGTACCTAGCACAGGTGAGGCTGCACCTTTGCTGTGGGTTCAGCTCTTGGCCCCTCAYTGCACTGAGGKGCTGGAGCARRTCCAGAGAAGGRYARTGGARYTGGAAAAGGGTCTGGAGCCCAGGTCTGATGGGGAATGGCTGAGGGATCTGGGCTTGTTCAGCCTGGAGAAAAGGAGGTTCAGGGGTGACCTTATGGCTCTGTRCAAGCACCTGACATGAGGGTAAAGCCAGGTGGGGGTCAGGCTCTTCTCCCAGGTACAAGTGTCTGGATGAGAGGAAAAGRCCTCRAGCAGCACCAGTGAAGGTTTAGATGGGATATKAGGAAKAATTTCTTCACTGAARGCATGRWCAGRCATTGGAACAGGCTGCCCAGGGAAGTAGCTGGATTGCCATCCCTGGAGGAGCTCAAAAGCCATATCAACGTGGCACTTTGGGGACATAATTCAGTGGTGAATGTGGTAGTGCTGGATGAACACACTCCGTCCTAAAGTTCCTTTCCAGCCAGAATGATTCTGTGATTCAGTGATCCCGTTCAGAATGCCCCATACCTGTCCCTGGGTGGCCCCAGCAGCTGTGTGCAGAACCAAAGCACTGCACCCAGGCAGCCCTCCCAGAACCTCCAGTGGCTTTGRGGAGCTGCCTCCCAAAACCTCCACTAAAATCCACTTAAATATCACTTAAACCCAACTATGTGAAACAATTGCTGGTGCTGGGTGGAGGGAGTGGTGGCTGCTCACAGATGTGGCTCCCAGCTCCCAAATTCTGTGTTTTCAGTGTCTCCTTGCCTGCAGTCAGTGCGTCGGGGGCTCTGTGAGTGTTTCAGTGAGGGAGAGCTGGAGGGAATTCTGTGGAAAGAAGAGAAGGTAACATTGGTCATCATCACCACCCAGAAATCCAGGCACCGTGTGTTCAGTGGCAGCTTGGCACACGAGTGAGCTGGCTACACACAGTTGGGAGTTTTCATTATAATTTTCTGTGATGAAAAGAAAAGCTTTAAGTTCAGGGATGTAGACCAGTATATGATTGMAATTCTATTAATAATGTAAAGCCTCTTTTTGGTGGTGTGAGTTTGGTTGCTGGTAYTCCTATCCCCTCCTCTTTTATCCTGGTTTGAAGGTGGAGGAAGATGTGGTTGTTCTTTATCCATGTAGAAGGACTCAAACCCCCCAAATTCATGTTTTCTAATGTAAAGGCTGCAAATAAGCCCAGCAACATGTTGGGTGCTGTTGAATGCTGTGATAATTACAGAGCATTAAATGACATTTGAGATAAAATCCCTTACGAAYACACAACGGCTCTCAAGGTCAGGGTTTAGCAAAGCTTGTCATTCCCATGCCTTAAAAATGCAGATTGCACACCAAGTCCCACATGGCTTCCTAACAGTGCTGGAGCTTTTCCCAGCCTGCAGTCGCACAGAAGTTTGAGTATTTCTCCTGAAATTAGTGAACTGTTCATGAAGTCAGGTGCTGTTGTGGATTTAGCTGTTAAAGAGATTGTTTAATTCCATTTGGACACTTGGGAGATCATGGTTAACAGGAGTAGTAGCTTTCTTACAGCACTTGGTATGCTGTTGAAGGAAAGTTTGCTGCTCCCAGTTTTATACAATTAACCAAGGAAGAGGGTTGGGATTTTTARTTTTTTCCCTCCAAACAAAGTTTAACCTGGGTAACTGCAGGGAGAGGCTTGAAAACACAGCCTGATTTTGCCTTGGAGTCTAAGATGCCAGGAGACAAATCAAATGAATCTGCTTTGTTTTTATTAAATGCCCTCGATTTTTAGCTTAATGACTTTTATTTTTATTGCTTTGGGTGGGCACAGAGTGAGCACAGGCTTCAGTGACCATGAACCCTTGCTGCAGATCAACATGCCTGTCTCTCCCAAACCTGGCTCTGCTCTGGGTTGCTCTTGCTGCTGCTCCATTTGCCTTGGTCTTGTCAGCTGAGCCAGGTTTCATCCTGTCCCTCCTGTGCCTTTCCTGCCCTGAGGAGCATCCTCAGTGGGTGCTGCTGGCAAGGGGGCTCTGGGTGTGCTGGTGGGCTCTGCTCCAAGAGGACCCCAGACTCTCTCCTTCCTCTCCATCAGTTTCCTGAGCCTGTTGCCAAATTTCCTTGTGTCATGATGGCATTTGGAGAGTGGAGGGATGGCAAGATGTGTGTCACTGTGCCCTTCCAAGTGCCCAGGCAGCTCCTGGCAKCACTGCAGCCCTCTTTTCCTGCCCTCTGGCTCCAGCTTTGCCATGCAGGAGCTCTGGCACTGTCCTGGAGGCACGGGCTTCATAACTGAGTTTATCCAGGCWGAAGAGGATTGTGCTGCTGCTGCTGTCACTTTGACAGATGTTTGCTCTTCACAGGCTGAATGGACTCGCTGTGGTTACATTTTGACTGAAGTATCACATAAAAAGGATTGAAATAATAGGAAAATCCCAATAGCACAGCCTGCCAGGGTTGGTAAGGCTGGTGGAGGTGGGGGAAGGAAYCAGCAGTCCTGGGCAGCGTTTTCTCTCTGGATAGCTATTTCTAATTTTAACAGGGACTGCAGGCACTCGCTTTGCTGCTTCTGCTGTTGAAGTCGTGCTTCCTGAGCAGGCTGCTTAATTACAGCGGTTTTGCTCAAGTCTGTTTGAAATTTTTTTTTTGACTAGTGGGTATGAAATGGAATTGGATCTCTCTGGAGCATTGAGATTGGCCAGAGCAGAAAGAGCAAGAAGGGAAAGTTACTTTAAAGTGGGATTCTTGGGAAACTTGCGTCAAACTTTGCCTGGTTTTATACCCAAAATACCACTTTTGCTGATGCTCATGTGGCTGGTGTAAGAGAGCAGAATGCAGCCTGTAATTTGGGCTGCAGCTATTCACAGACCAGGGAGCACTCTGAACCAGATGCCAGCTAAATCAGCAGCATCCTCTTCCTCCCTTTATTTCTTGCATTACAGAATTGTCTGTGTGGGACTTGCTTGAAGAGTAACTATTGAGAAAGGAGAACTTGCCTCATTAATAATGAGCTTAAAAGAAAATATTTGTCTCAGAGTTCTTGCTTACACTTTGCTTTGCATCTCCTGCCTTGTGCCCTGTGCTGCTCAGTGGTTATGGGGCTGTGCTGGTCCAAAATCACAGCTCCCCTTGCAAAAAAACAAACCCCTCATTTCAGTAAGGTAAGAGGAAGAAAGCKTCAAAGCTTTTCAAACCAGAGCACGTGTCATCCCTCTTGGAATTGTTGGTAAAAATTGATGCAAGAAACCAAAATTAGAGAGAGGAAAYGATAAAATGCTGCCCACCCCYTTTTTCCCCCYYTTTTTTTTYCCYTTTTTTYCTGAGTGACTTTAAAACATTCCCTTCCTGCAGATGGCTTGCTGTGCTGGAATGCCCCATATGTGGCATTATGTGCGTGCAATTACACATTTTGCCTTGATAAGTTCGACGCGTTTCTGCGGCCGGCTGTTTGTCAGTCATCAACTTCAGCCCCCCTCCAAAGAGCCAGGGTTGTTCTTCCTTAATAACATTTTAGATCCTTTTTCTTCTCAGCTGAATGACAGATATTAGCATATTCCTTTGGAGGGTGGCTCTGAGTGTTTGTACCGGTTGATGGGGTATTGGCAATCACAGCTTTTCTGTTTGTCATTTAGCTCAGTGAGAAAAAAAAATGTGTCTGAATCTGATAACGGAGAACACAGAAGCAATGCTGGCAGCCAAACGTCTGATTTAGCCCTAAATCATTCGTTTCCTAATAGGAAAACAAATCTGAAGTGTGGAAATACCTTGGAGAGGATCTGTCTGTGGGAATTTGCGGGACAGATGAAACTCAGCACATGGGGTTTATTGGATTGAATGAGCTTACTGCTGTTTTGTGCATTATTCTTTTTAAGTGAAGAAAGCATGTTGTCTTTCTGAATAACTCTYGCCCAAGGATGTCTGGGACAGCTCTTCTTGCCTCAGTATTGGGGTGGATCCTGGGGGTCTGTTGAAAGAAGCCTTGTAAAGGACAAGGTGGACTGTTGGGCTGGATTGAAATTCCTGATGCTTCTAAYGTGGCAGATTTGGGTGACTAACTGMCAACAAACCCATCTTGGGGATTTAGAGGAAATACAGGAAAAGCAGGAGAATGCGTGCTCTGTCAGTGGTACAGCATTAGAGCACACAGTGGGAACAGTTCTAGTCCATCAGCTGCAAAAATGACCTCCATCAGTAAATACCAGTTTTCTGCACCCAGGATCTGTTCCACTCTTCATGCMTGTGCCTGAATTAGGAATTCTGCTATTACAGTAGCTGTGAGCGGAGTGGTGAGTGCAGATAGGAGAGAAGGCTGCTCATGCYTTATCCTGCAAAGGGAGGAATTCTCCTTCTCCCCAGGCTCAGCTGGACAGGCTCAGCAGAGCGTGTGCCTGTTCCTGTGTTAGGATTTTTGGGCTCGCTTGGCAGTCAGSACTACAAACCAGAAATCAGTGACTCTCATATGAAAGTTTCTGGTACAGCTTTTCCTCAAAGCAGAGGAAGCATTGTCGGCTGCAATCCCAGCTCACGGAGTTCCTTCTGCTGGTCTTTCCTCTTGCTCTCCTCTGCTCTGTACTCACCCTTCTGTCTTCCTCTTCTTTTGTTGAAGGCATCTTGCCTGAGACCTATATCAGCACAACAGCCAGAATTCTTTTCCTCTTTTTTTTTCTCTTTATTTTTTTTTTAATTTTTATTTTATTTTATTTTTTTTCCAGAGCATAAAAAACCCTATCTTTTCATTCCCCATGGCAGAGTTTTCTGCATTGCTTCTGACTGAGCCCTTGAGAGAGGTACAGAAACAGCACATGGTAGGGATGGCACGAAGGTGGGTGACCTTGGGCAGGTGGATGTTTCTTTTTCCAGCAAGGGGGATGCAGGATGTGGAGGGCACAAGGGTGCAACTGGGCAGCATCMAGCAGCTCTTCCTGCATGAGGGAGCAAGGAGGATTTGTGGCCTCTCCTGCACTGATTCTCTMTGTGGTGGCTGCCTAATTTGGGAGCTGGGCTCTGAGTTTAATGGGCTGAAGTCCTGGCAGAGATATTGAGGATGTATCTGAGACTTGGCTCAGCCCCAGGCAACTGTCCCACCTTGCACTCTGTGCCTTCCCCACCAAGGGATTTTTATATCATCCCCAGGCAGCCAGGACTCTTGCTACATGCTATTAGTTGTTTTAATGCTCTTTTATTAGTTAATAAATTCTTTTAGCTGTAACTTTAATCTGTAATACTTTGGTATGGGGGTGCCTGGGGAGGAAAGGAAGAAGGCAGAAATCATGTGAAAGCTTTTAATGAACCATCAGCCCTTCCTGCAGTGCAGCCCTGTGGGAATTTACTGCTCTGTGCACCAGTGGGTTCTCCCTCAGCCTTCCATGGGTGGCATCATTTTGTCCTCAGCTGGCACAGCAGATGCTTTTCGGTGCTCTGGAGTGTAGTAAATGCAGCGTAACTTGTTTTCTTGGTGTTGGAGGCAGCAGTTCCAGAAGCTGGACAAATCCTGGACAAATCCTTTAAAAATAATGGGCTCAAGCATGTCACTAAACCATTCCATGGTGCTGGGCTGGGCTCCTTCCCTGTCCAGGCAGATGATGCCAGAGATGCTGAGATGCTCTGTGTTGATGGCTCTTGTGCCACTGAGCAGAGCTTCCACAAGAAGCTGCATTGAATTTGCAAGCAGGGGAGCCCAARGCAGTGTGCTCTGCATGGAAGGTGCCCCCCAAAAACCTGGAGCAGGCTCCATCTGGGCCATTTGATGTAGCTGGCACAGCAGTGGCACTTGTGTGTCTTTTGTGTCTCTGCTGCTGCATTTCTGGGATATGTTTTGCCATTTTCCAGGAAAAGCTTTTATTTGAGGTTGACTTTTTATTTATTCCTTTTTTTTTTTTTTTTTTTTTTCTCTCTCTCTGACGGGGGAAAAATTAATTACCACTCTTGCTCCTCTTTCTGCCCTGAAGACCAGAAATAGTCAAGAACTTAATGTTCAAACAGCTTTCAAAACCAGTATTTCTAAATGTCAAGTTAACGTGCTCAGGGAACAATGCGACTCAAGGACCCRGTATGAACATCAAATTGCATCTGCTGCCACAAGGACTTGTGGGATTCTCTGAGGCAAACACAATGGGGAGATTGAGAGTTTATTTCAGCTTTTTTTTCAGCCTTTCTTCTGAAAGTAAAGTTTTATTTTTCTCATGCCTGTCCTCGCCACAAATGCAGCCTGAACCTGTCTGAGATGGCAGATTAAAAATGAAACCCTCATGAATGAGAAATGCAGCCTGCATTTTTTATGATGGCGGAAAAAGTAAACCTGTTTTAAAATGTGCATATTTTTAAGAAAGTAAATGACTAAGTAGGTGAGATGTAGGTATCAATAAATATTTATTCCAAAGAAGTAATCTCCCAACAGAATTGGAAATTGTCTCATCCTTTTAGGCAATTAAAAATCAGTGTTTGTTTTTCAGAGTGGAAGTAACTTTTTTCGAGTTGCTTTTGGAGCGTGGCCACTGTTGAGYGAAAAGTTTCACAGCTACATGACATTTTTTTTCAGAATAATTGCACTAAAAGGACAGGCTGATTTATAGGATGGATTGTAATGATCCTGAAATGCRGGGGGGAAAAAAACTCCCCTGAGTGAGCCCAAATGTGAAATTGTTCTCTGAAAAACAAGATGGAAATGAGTAATCTCCAGGTGGGCTGGTGGTTAGCAGTGAGGCTGGGTCACATTTACTCAAGGTGGGGTCGTGGAGGCTTTTAAAATTGAGACAAATAATAAATGCAAATGAGACTAATTTTATAGTCTAGTTAAACCAGATAAACCAATTAAAGCTCTGTCAATTATCTCAAATCTCGGTCACTACATGAATGGCTTTGGCACACCTGCCACAAGAACTCAGGGCTGTGTTTCGGGTTTTTTGGGAAGGGTTGGTGGTGTCTCCTGGAGCGCTGTTTTCTGTTTGTCTTTGGAAGGCTGGGTGTTAAATCTGAGAGTGAGAGTGTGTTAAATCAGGACAAGGAGCAGAGCAGCAGAGCAGTGCCAGGATTGCCCTGTTGGGCTCGGCTGGGATTGTCAGTGCTGGGATCCCCAGGTCCTGTGTGCCCGAGGGGTCCCACCTTCCCTGGCACAGTGAGGGGTCCCTGTCCCTCTCTGGGGTCCTGGCTGTGTCACCTGGCTGTGTCACCTGGCTGCCCCAGATCTGGTCACCTCTGTGGCCAGCAGCTGTCCTGCAGTGGTCAGCACCGTGTGTGAGGTCACTGCCACCAAGAGACCGCAGCTCTCCAGCGAGAAGCATTTAATTTTGCAGGAATTATCAGAAAGAACCCTTTGATTTCCTCCCCTTACCTCTGAAACCCGTGTCRCCTCAYGAACCCTGTGCCTGTGCTCACKCYTGGCTCAGTGGCTTTTTGCACTGGMTGCTCTAAATGCATTTTAAAGAGCTGAGGAATGCACACACAGCAAGGTCATATAAATTAATAATTATTGAAGTGCTTCTGCCCTTTTCTGCCTCCAGAAAAGAAGTGAGGAGGGAAAAAACTTTTARCTACCTTKTAAAAAATATTTTTAATTTTTTATYTTTTAAAATCTCCCAAACTAGTTTTCAGGGCTGATCTTGGGCACTGCTGTTTCAGCCACAGCCTTGGGCTGATTTTACTTCGTCACTTCACTGTCACATTGCCTGTATWTGAGCCAGCACATGAATTTTCATTTCCGAACGTGTTTGGGTTTGTAATTCATACAGTGCAAATAGATTAATCACAAGCCATGCAGAACWTGTAATTATCAAAACTTGGAGTACAGAAGAGGTATAAATCATGACAGTGCTGCTTTCCAGCTGCCAATTAAAAATGAGAATTTAAGCTGCCTGAGCGTGGAGGGTTTAGGTTGGGAAGTTTCTGTCTCTGTGTCTTGCGGAAGAGTTAATGAAGAAAGTGCTTGCTCATAACTTCTCATTAAGCAACAACCGGATTTATGAAACACTGGCACTAGTGGAATAATTAGGAGTTTTCTATTATTGATGAGTTGGACTCTTAAAGAAGGATGCATTATCTCGCAGAGTGCCAATCCYGGAGCCGGTGCTGGTTCCACGGCTGGAAATGTGCCCGGGCCRTGTCTGGGCTGTGCAGGGTCTGGGRTGGGGAGCAGATCCTCAGGTGGGCTCCTCCTGCTGCCAGGCTGGGGCCAGCAGAGCTTTTGGGGTCAGGTTGGACACCACAGGGTGTGGGGCATGGTCTGAACCTGCACTCCCTCCTCCTCAGCCACCTTGGGGTGATGCCAGGGGTAGGGGCTGGGGAGGTGGCACTGGGTAGAGTCACCACTGCGGGGTGGGGAGGTGGCACTGGGGACAATCCCTGCTGTGGGATGGGGAGGTGGCACTGGGGACCGTCACCACTGCAGGGTGGGGAGGTGGCAGTGGGGACAATCCCTGCTGAGGGATGGGGAGGTGGCACTGGGGACAATCCCTGCTGCCTCTGGGCTATGCAGAGGAGAGGGGCTGAATGGAGGAGACAGGAGGGACACACAAATGCTGTTTGCTGCTCTTTTTGCCCTGTTCTTCGGTGATTTGTTGGTAGTACCCAGCACATCAGGGACCCCCTGGCAGCACCCTGGCACTCTGGGCACTGCCAAAGCTGTGGCCATGGAGCAGATAGGGGGAACCACAACTGTTACTGACTTCAGTACCCAAGCAGAGCCTTTTCCTCGCAGCAATGGAGTTGGTCTCAGATGTTCTCCGGGGAAGTCTCAGCCTTCAGCCTTCAAGGCAGCACTTTGGGCTGATGKAGCTGGGCAGCCCAGGGTTCTCCATCATGATTCCCAGGGACTGTGGGGACGTTAGGCAACCTTGTAAGCCTGTTGTAATTTTAAAGCGTTTTGCTAATGTTCCCCCCAGCTTCAATGTTACATATCCCCGYGCATGTTCCTCAGTAATTGAAAGGGATATCGGGCAAATTTGATCTGTCTGGCTTTGACTTATGCTGTCCTTATCTTGGCCTTCGTGTCATTAAGAAAAAAATTGGTATTGATCTCAGACTATACCACTACATTGTGCTGCAGTTTTTCTTCCTGGCTAGTAGAATATAAATCGATAAAAGGCAGCTGCTTGCAATGTGGGGCAGATATGATGCTGTCATTTATATATTGTAAATCCAATGATAGCTGATCAAATCAGTGCGTCTGCTGTTCCAAACCTGACATGATTGAATTGTCAATAAAAAAGATTTTACAGTAAGGGAAGTTCTGCTGGCGGTGTAAATGCCTGGAAGCCTCACTAAGTTTGATACAAGATGAAGCAATAAGCTAAGCTATCATTAWACAATTCCAACAGCCAAAATATTTGGATACTTGCGTTCTCACGTGGTACTGGAGCTGTGGGGAAACCTTTTAGTGCAACTTGCTGGAAGAATAATAATTCTGAGGCTGAGGAATATGGATGGCTTCTGAAATGAAAGTATGTTGGTGAGGACTAAGAAATAGAGTAGGACTTGTTTGAGCTGAAGACATGYGGTTTCAGGGCATTAGCAGGAAGGTTATCAGTGTTCCTGTTTGCTTGGAAACAAATCTTGAAGGAAGGAATGTGATTGATAGGATGGTARGAAGAGCCTGGCTCTGCTCTTTTGTGTGGGGTCTGTGTGAACATGAATATGGTTCATGTTTTTTCCTGGACTACAAAAAAGACTGTTTTATGATAACTCGTTCATGAGCCTTTTCTTGGGAATTAGGCTGGAAGATGCTGCAGCTGGAGTGAGGTGGTGTCAAGCTGTTTGAGAGCTGATGGAGTTGCTGCTGTAACTTCCCCAAGTCAACTCAGTTTCTGCTACCCAAAGACTTCCCTGTACCATCTCTCAGCCCAGCTGGAGGAGAAGTGCCAGTGGGGAAAGAGGCTGGTGTGTAATCTGTCCCCCTGCATCCCCCAGACTGCTCTGGAGTGGAGGTAGAGGGGAAGAGAACTCAGGGAAATATATGGAAATGGGCTGTAAAATCTAAGAAAAAATGTGCTTTGCCAAACTCTAGAGACCCTGCACATTCAGAGCCCACAAAACTCTTGCACACAGCCTTGTGTGGTGTTTTTTTGTGACACCATTTGGTGAAACACAGTGGGGTCAGGTGAGGCTGTGAGATGATCCASTGAGATCCTGGATCCTGAAGGTATCCACCTACATGATCACCCATGGGAATGGGTCTGCATCCAGCAATGTGCTGTTTTAAACGTTTCCCATTCTCTTTGAATACATTTTCTGAAGTTAAAGGGCTGGTGGTAACGTGAGCTTTCATTTCCACAGATGAGCTTTGGACCAACTGCTGCCTGGTGCCGAGGGTTTCCGTTGTTAGAAATTCAGAGCTCTGTGTCCCTGCAGTGCTGCCTGCCCTGTGCAGCTCCTTAGAGACTTTTCCCCTACAAACTGCTGCAGGAAATCCCATTCTCTGCTCTGAATTTCTGCTCTGCTTTTTCCCTGCAGTGGCTGTTACTCCTGGTCCTTGCTGGCCGTAGCTTTTTAAGGATGTGCTAACTCAATTGCTGGTGATTGACTGTGTTCTTAATCTCTTTATTGTGTTTCACCAATTTAGCTAAATCCTAAATCCATTAGGTGCTCTCAGATTGCTTTACAAGTGTCCAGAGGAGGTGTTTGCAATAAATCCAGTCTAATTCTCTCTGCAGACAGGGTTTTAAGACTTTAGGCCTGGGCTGGAAGAAGAGTGGACTGATGCAGGATGGACTCGTACAGGAATGCCAAAGACAAGAAGCAATTTAGCCTCTGCTTCTTTACTTTATTTTCTAGCATCTAATTGATATTACTACCTACTTCACTTTCTTGATGGAGAGAAAAACTTTGAGATGCTTGTGCTGAAAAACCAGCTGTGGGGACTGCCAGTCTCCTTTCACAAAAAACAGTGAGGAATTGAAATGATGTTCTGTTTAAATGAAGGTGGCAAACCTCAGAGAGTAACCCTCAACATTTCCTCTAATATTATTTTTCTCCTTCTTTTTCCCCCCTCCTGCATGAAGGTCGATGTTTTGGCATTGCTAAACACAAACCTGCCACTTGCTAACTCTGTTTTTTTCCTGTCCACTTCGCATCGCTTTCATGCTGCTTAAGCCAACAGAAACGCTTTGTTTTAGGACGGGAACTGTAGCTAATAATTCATTCAGGAGCAAAGGAAATTAGCTTTTTCTCTCTAATTTTCCTTTCTCAGCTCTGGAGGCAAAGCCTGGAATGTGTTTGGCTCCGGGGGTGCCATCACACCCCAATTTTGGGGAGGGTGGGAGCCCCAGCTCCTGCAGGGTCCCGGCTCTGGTGCCGCTCAGCCCCAGGGAAAACGCGTTGGAATTTCCAGAGCTGCATCTGGGAGGAATCATTTGTGGTTTGTGGCTGTTTGAAATGGCATCTTGTGCTTATATACTGCTTGTTAGGTCTGGGGATAAATGGCATGCCAGCCTGGGAAATGGGGAAGGGTGGGATGCCTGTGTTTTAAAACTGATTGGCTTTGTTAGTATATAAAGGTAAAGGCTGGGACTCCCTCAAATCAGGGCAGGGTTAGAATCATGCTCTGGGAANAAAAAAAAAAAAAAAAAAAAAAAAAAAAAGTAAAAATGCTCAGGGTTTTTATGGCATCATATCTTAAGCCAGCCAATCTTGGGGAGATTTGGGTATATTTTTGTTTTAGTGGGGAAGTAAAGATTAGGATGGAACATGAGTGGCTTCATAGGAAAGATGAATTTGCAAAATGTTTTGYTGTCTCACTTGAGTGCAAGCATGTGGTTTTCAGTTCCCATAACCTCGAGGCATTACAAAATCATGATTAAAGCCCTAAGAACAATGTGATAGGCATTAAAATTGGTAAGTTTGAAAAATGATACATTGTGAGGTTTTCCTTAATTTACTTTTCTTGTCTGCCAGCGCTACAGGTCACAGTTTCAAGCTTTTTCCCACAGCAGTAAGGGCTGGATTGTTTTGGTTTTTAATTGTAAACTGAGGCCTTTACATAATCTGCACCATCCAAAGCTGGGGGCTCAGGAAAACAACAGATTGTGCAAGCTCTGAGAGCAATTCCAGTTGTTGGGAATAGATTCAGCCTTTGTCAGAAGTGAAACTTTGCTACAAATATCACTCATTGAAGTGGGGAGTGTGCCAGTTGGAACCCAGATGGTATTTATATCCCTTAAATGATAAGGTATGAAAATATTCACCTTGTGAAGAGCAAGCTTTCTTGTTAAAGGTCTGTTTGATAGGTACTTCTGTTTCATCTTTTTGGTGGAGAAAAATACACTATCGACTGTACAAACAGATTGAATGATAATTTAGGTAGTGCTTGATGATGGGAAATCAGGAGCACAGCAGTGKCTATGGGCAGCAGGGATGTGGGTGACACTTCCAGTATTTTATATTGTTGCTTTTTTTAAAATTTGTAGCCTGTTTAATTCACGGTTAATGATGGTTAATTCATTCATGTGCAATTAAAAACTCCCAATGCAGACTTCATGGAGACTGCACATAAAACACAGAGGCTTAGCAGGGTATTAGAGATTCATCTGGGTGCCTGGAATACAGAGGATCTTTGGTTTGGCTTGTGTCTAAGTGGTCTTTGTTTAACTGATAGCTGCTAACTTTGTTTAACTGATAACACATGTTGTGCTGTTACTGCTGTTGACCTTTTCCCAGTTAAACTGGCTTAAAATGAAAGTGTTTATGGGGAGATTCTGCAGCCCTGGCGTCCATGGAGCCTTTGTCTGGGCWGAGGGGGGGTTGGTGTCCGGGGGCAGCTCAGCAGAGAGTTTGCAGATTTTAATGGCTCTTATTCCAGACAGCTTTTAACACTCCCTGCACAGCCACCCTGGGCAGGAGCYGCTTTTTCCATTGCCAGTTTGAGTTTTGCCACTGCGGTTTCATTACACTTTGGGTTTCTTGAGCGTGTGAAATGCCGTCAAATTGGTACCAGGAGGAGGAGGGAGGATTGCACAGCCYCGGGCTCGGAGCTGCTGCTGTGTGCCAGGGGAAATCAAAGGAGGGCTTTGTGCCCCACTCTGGAGCCTTTGGAGAAAGGCTGGGTCTGTGTCTGTGGGGAGCTGCTGCTCCTGGAGATCAGGAGGAGCTTTTCCAAAATCTGTCACAGTGAATGGTCTGGGTTTGGAGAGAAGTGTCAGCAATGGAGCGAGTCCATCCCGTCTGATCGCTGGCAGCTTTTCACTCAGCCATGGACTGAGTCTCCGTGAGCCTGCTGAGAGCCTTTCTGAGCTCTGTTCACCTGCTTTCAGCTGCCTTGAAATTCCAGGGAATCTGTGAAGTGTTTGTAATGGAAAAGCACAAGGGGAGCGTAGCCACTGTGCTCCAACGTGACTGTGGTCAAGTGTTTTCCAGAAATACCCAGGGGATGTCCTGGAGTATATCCTRCCCTGGTGCTTTGCCCTTTTTGTCCTGGCTCAGGGTGAAGCTGTTCTAAGGGACCTTCAGGAAGGTCCTTGGGACAGGAACCTTTCAAGGTCCTTGAGTCTCATGTGAAAAGTTGAAAACTTTGAGGAACTTGTAGCATGCTACTTATATCAAACAGGAAAATGGATTTTTATGTAAATATGGGATACTGTGTGTAAARAAGATGCTTGCCTCTCTTTGACCATGTTGAGAACTAAAGTTTTTCCTAGTGCCAGGCAGAAGCACACAGGTGTCCCCTTCTCTCTGCCCAAGGACCTTTTCCATGCCATGGACCTCAAGCTGGGCCAGGGAGGTTTGAACCCAGATCACAAAGTCATTAAAGTTGGAAAAGACCTCCAAGATCATTGAGTCCAGCTATTAACCCAGCACCTTTGTGTTCATCACTAAACCAYGTCCTCAAGTGTCGTGTCCATGCAGGTTTTGAACATTTCAGAGAGTGGAAAATGGGCTGGTTCTGCTTCTTCATCTCTAGAAGCTGTTAAAACTCCCCTTTTTGTTATCAAAAAGGATCCATCTCTGACATGCCTGAGCCAGCCAGCTGAGTGCAAACCTGACAGGAAATGAAATTTTGGGTTCTTGACAGAAGTGAAAGAAAAATGGCTTTTCAAAGGCATGTGTTCTTCTGGCAGGAGCAGTGGTGGGTTTGGGGTAGGGAAAGAAGTCTTTGGATCATAATTTTCTGTATTTGAACCTGAGCTCTTGATTTTTCTCCATGGATATAAAAAAAAAAATCAGGTTTTGCTTCCCAAAGCAACTGAATAATTGCACCTAAATTGTTATAACCTCTCAAATATGCTTCCACTAGAAGATGAGATGTGTKTGCAGGAGGAGCAATGTGAAGGTTTTGAAAAAAGGTGATGCCTTTTCTTATTCARCAGAGTATCTCTGTAGAGGGGAGTGCTGAAGCACTCACTCAAAGGCTCACTAACACGTTAAATACCTGCAGAGGGGTCCTTTTAGACAGGTATGGTGCAGTATGTCTTTGAAATGACCCTCATGGGCTCTGCCCTCCCTGTCCAGCAATRAACTAATTCTCAGGACTAATGGTAAAATTCTGCAAGGCGTGAATTCCCAACTTAAATAGATTTACAGTGAGTTAATAGATTTTCCAGCATATCTCTTGCAACCTATTTGTGGCGGCATCATTTTAACATGCGCAGTAATTGAAAAAATTGTCAGGTGATGGGATTTACAGTCTTCTCTGACCTGTGTTTTTCACACCTAGGAAAGATTCCATAATAGATATAATGTTTGCAGTGCAGACACAGACCTTGGGTGGAGTGTTCAGACAGGAGGTGTCTCTGGGTGGTAACTTTTYCTTGGGAAAAATGGGATTTTGGATTTATGAGCAGCTAATACTTAGCAATGGCACCAAGAGGGGCACACGTGCCATGAGTGTGCCAGTAGAATGGACAAGTCAGAACAGTGCAATGATGAAAATGAACCTTTAGCTATGCAGGTGATATATTCTGTGCTGGTTTCCACATGCAGCCTTTGAAATATGTGATCTTTATTTTGAGAGGACTGCGATGAAAGTATCCTTTGGATAAGCTGCTTATGTTTTTTATTTTTTTTTCTCAGGCATATTTGTCCTTGCTCCTTTTGTTATCATTATTTATAAATCAAAAGTTATATTGATCTGGAGATTATGCGTTAAACCATGTCTGAGCAGTGGTTGCTCTATTACTGAGAAAAGCAGCTGCCGTAAAACTTTTGGTGAATTTATYGATCGATAACTCTCCGTGTTCCTCTTCAGAAAAAGAACAAGCTGAATTTGAATTCAGTGGGAACGCAGCTGAACACGTGGCTCCCGTGTTCAGCAGGGGATTTGAGCCTGTGAGGAACTTTCCAGAGATGAATAGTGCCATTACTTTGCAGAGGATTATTCACGTTGTTGAAGGAAAGCCTCTCTGGAGCGAGCAGTGGAGCCTCGGATCGATTCCTGGCAGCTGTGGTTGTGAGTTTTACTCTTGAGAGCCAAATTATCATCTTGTGCTCCTGTTACAGTGGTTGCCTTGCTCTCACAGAGGGGGAATAAGGAGATGATAAAACATCTTGCTTTCAAAATGAGTGTTAATCAAGCCAGGGCTCTGAGCCAGGACAAGCAGGACGTGGGAGCCACGTGGGACCAGCCGTGGGCTCAGCTGGTGCCACCAGGATGTCCCCCCTTCTGCTTTCCCCTGGGCTGGAACCTGCCCATGCACCAACTTAAAAAAAATAAAGTCAAAACCAACCAAATAAAGAGAACCCACCAAAAAAAAAAAAAAATCCTCCAAACCAATAATGACCAAAGAAAAAAATGCAACCAGCAAACCCCCCCATCAAAGAAATAAACCCCAACAACCCCCTGAAAAAGCCAAGCAAACAACTCCCACTCAAAACAAAGACAATTCACAAAAAAAAACCAGCCCAAAAACCCCATCAAACCACCCTCCTCCACAAACAAACAAAACAATACTCAGCCTCCCCCCAGCAAAACCAC
>NW_026623567.1:645949-671331 GCF_030028575.1 Malurus melanocephalus
CTGTTACAGGGGTGCTGCTGTGGGTTTGATGTCCTGTGTCACCCTCTGTGGTGTTTCAGACAGGAGTGGGGTTGGGTATCCTGCTCTCTGTCGAGGAAGATGCTGCTGAAATATTCTGTGTATGTCAGTGAGTCAGGTGCTGCCAGGGAGCACCGGAGTGCCTGGTTACTCCTGTGCTCCTGAGGTGATCCAAGTTCTTATTTCCATGCTGGAAACCTTTGTCTTTCTCGGAGGTGCCTTGGGACAAAACCGCTTGAAAATCCCTGAATTGCTTTTGAGATCCTGAACATTGTTCTGTGTCTCAGAAACACTCACTCCTTGGGGGGAAGAGTTACATCAGTGCTGGCTTCTGAGTAAATGACTTTCCTGAGTTCTGCYGGCACAGGTAACAGAAATAAAGGGCCAGAAGTGACTAAAGAATGGTCAACAGGTGCCCTGAAATAAGTGCAAGTCCTGCGTGTTACTATAGGGATCAAGAACTGATCTTCTGCCATTTGCTTTTCATCAGACGGTTGAGATAACTTTAAAGAGAATTTGGCCAGGAGAGATTATTAAGGAAGGAATTTGCTGCTTAAATAAATAGTCTGCTCTCCATTGTTGGGGACTTAACAGGCTGATAAAAGCCCTCTGGAATGAAAGGGAGCCTGGGAAGCCGGTCTCAGATCTGCCTTGCTCTAAAGTTACTGAGACCAATGCACTTCCAAAGACTTTTTTTTCRACTTTTTGAATACAAGCTCAACTTGACCTGGTGGCTTGCTTTATCTTAATTTATTCTGATGAATAAAGGAATTTGCTAGGCTTGCATTTTTTCAGAAGTTGCTTACAATTTTTAGTTTAAAATAAATGGAGGAACTACGCAAAATGGTGTCCTGGTMCTTAGAAATGCTTGGCTTGTAAATTTGGGTGGGAGTGCATGAAATCATTTGCTCTGTGCTTGATATTTGTGGTTTGTCATTCATCTCTGAAAAGATGTGCTGCTTTTTGAGTACCTTTATAACCCCATTAGGGGGATGTTGCAGCCTCCAATTAATAAAACAAGACTGTGTGGATAACAAAGTACTGGTTTTCTTGTGTCTCTTTATTTATTTATTTTTTTTTTTGGAAATGCACTTCAAGTGTTTAAGAATAAAAACAAAACAATCCCAGATGTGCCTTTGCAATGGTAAAATGCCTGGGTGTGTGATATCTCTGCTCAGTTACCCCAGGGCAGACATGTCCTTTTCCCAAGGTTTGTGTAGCTATTCCTGCTCTGGGCTGTGCTCCCTGGCAGAGCACCTGGCTTGAAATAAGAATTGTAGATGGAGACTGCTGTCTCTGCCACAATTTGGGGAGGTAAGAGAGACTAGAAACAAAGAATGTTAGTATTTGTGATTAAAAAAATGGGGAGCTTGGACCCCAGGCCTCATACGGGCATCATCACCAGGATGCAGGCATGGGGTGCATGGAAATTTATCTTTAGTCTGACGAAGATAGGTCACCAACACAACAGAGCTGCCTTTTGGTGCAGTCTCTGCTTTTCCACCTGTGCTCCCAGGGCTTGGTTTGAGCTCACCTCTCCAGGCCCTTATTCCTCTCTTGCCCTTTGAGTTTGATAAAGAATCAACCACTTGTGCCAGCCCCGTGTGTTTGCATTTTTAACTTTGTCTTTATTAAATTTTCAGGAATCTGTTAAGCATTCATACATCTGTCATGGCGCGAAGTTTTATCTTTCTTGATGCTCGGGAAAACAAATTACACAATGGGTGTGCAACCCATATTTAATCAAAAGCACCAAAGCCACGTGTTCAAGCACGAAGCCCCAGAAAAGATTTTACTGCAGAGTAATTCTTGTGAGGCTTTTGCTGTGAGTTTTTTTTGGGGTGTACTTTTAGCTTTCATTTGGAGTGTAGTTTCCTGTGTGGATTTGGGTACTCCCAAGGGTCTCCAGAGATCTCTCAAGGCATCCTCGTGCCCCTCAAAAAAAAAAAAAAATTGATTTTTTGTGGTCCACTTCAGCACCCCTGACCCTGCTTTTTGGTGTCATGAGATGTGAGTGCCAGTGTGGGGTACAGAACACGGTGCTGAAATTCCTCCAGGCAGGGTCTGGGTGCATGTGGGGAGCTCTGGGTACCAGCATTTCTTGTTTCCTTGCTTCTGGGCTGGTAGCAGCTTGTGTTGGCAAGCTCTGCTGTCTGCATTAACAAAGTTTTTGTGTGTGGGATATAAATATTAAATGGGAGAATCACAGTGTGACTAATTGTGTAACAGTTGGGCTGTTACCTGGACTGGAACAGGAGAGCGTTTTCAGGGCAGTTGGAGTGGGTATAATGAGATGGATCATACAGTATTTTTATTAGAAACTTCAGGGAGTGTATTTCAAATTGCTGGGGCAGTAGATAAGCTGAAGCATTAAAATTAAATGGCTTTGGAGCTCAGCGTTTTGATAGAAACAGATAATTAGGAGAAGATGCTTTTCTGACAGGAGTGTAATGATTTGGCATTGGCTGGTGAGCAACACTGGCTTGGAAATTTGGAACTTGGATCCTGTGGGAATGAAGGCAGTGGGCATGGACTGGAAGGAGCCCCCTCACATTTAAAGCCAGGACTGAGACCTTTTCTCTCTTTTACTGGTGGTCATGAAGTGCAAACCTTGATGGCTAAAAATTTAGAACAGAGAATAACTGAATTTTCTTCTCTTTATAACTAATGCTTTGAAGCTAATCTCATAAGCTTGGGAGCTTGTGACCATAATTCTTATCGTGACAATATTGTAAAARTAATCCAAAAGGCTGTGTCATAGCTGGAAAAAAAAGCATTTCCTATGCTTTAAACCCAAATGTGCTCAGAGAAGCAAACCCAGTAAGAGCAGCAGTGGCACCATCTGATGGGTTTTGTAATGCCACAGACAAAAGTAATTATACTGCTTAGAAGAGCTTTTGTCTCCAGATAATGTTGTTAAAAACTTGCAGTGTAGTGTAAATCATAACGGAACAAATCTGGAGGCTGCTCTTATTGCTGCCAGGGGAAATTCTCTTAGATTTTGTTTCCTTTCTGCTCGATATATTGCAAACCTTTTCCAAGCTGGTAAATAAATATTACCTGCTGTTTGAAAAATGATTTGGGGTTMATCTCACCAGTAGAGCCTGTGGCGGCCAGGCCGTTATTGCAAACAGTTGTTCCTCTCTTGGTGAGCTCTGTTCTGTGTTTTGGGAACACAGCCTGTTGTGATGGGGCTGAAGTTGTCTGATTCACTGGAGATATTGAGGAAGCATTTTCTCCTTTAGAGCTCACTCACATGTGGATGCCTCTGGCTCCTTTCACTGCTTGTGAGCCCTGCCACAGCAAGGGCCAGGTCAGAAAATATTCAGCTGAGTTTACAAACCCCCAAACTTAAAGCATTTCCTTGATGAGCATTTGAATTCCAATCCATGAACACTGGTGGTGTTATGGAGGGACTGAGCAGTTTTAGATGTATGGGATTTTTAAATGTTTGGGAACCCTTGGCCTGCAGGAAATGCACTGATTGCTTTAGGAACAGATTAATTAACTGATGAATTTTCCAACATGCTGCCTGGATGCCCATGTTTTGTCTCAGGGTGGAAACGATTCCTATGGGCTGAGAGATTCCAATGTCTAATTTTTTCCTGATGTGATTTGTGTCCTGGAGAGTGAAAGGAGAGGTTTTGCCATCAGCAGGGAAGTGCCAGAGATCAGATGGAGCCAAGGCAGTTGGATTCTGGCCAGACCAGGGGCTCTCTGACCCCTGCAGTTATTGCTGTGYCTTGTGCACAGAGTTTGGTGTCAGGACCTGTGGGCATTGACAGGGCTGGGAGCAAACACAGGAACACGAGGAGAGCCACTGAAACCTAAAAGAGGGACTTCAGCAAATCCACTGAGCTCCAGGAGCTGGGTCACTGACTGCCCTGGAGCAGTTGCATCACAGATGAGATTCATTGTGGGAGAGGCACATTCATACCTAAAAGGCATTTCAAGTGCATTTTGTGGAGCTGGTGAGATTTTAAAATGGTCCCACATGCAGGACAGGGAATCACTGTGTGCCACAGTGCAATCTGTAGCCCGGGGTGCTCCCGAGCAGCAGCATCCTGGGCAAGGTGAGGGAATCACAAAATGCATCATCATCTGTGGAGGAAATTCATCTGGCTGCCAGTGATCCCTGTAATCTCAGGGGAGGTTTCTGCTGCAGGGAAATCCATTTCCTGTTCATTTTACAGGTTGGGATAATCCCTGAGGATTCACCACTCCTGGAGGAGATGGAGCCAATGCTTTTACGAGGAGGTGGAGAAACCATGGTGACGCTGTGACCTTGTCTAGGATTATTTGCCTGGTTGTCTTCCAAAAAATAAAACTGAGCCTTGCTGTTACTGGCTCTTGGTAGTGGAATAATAAACATTGTAGTTCTTCCACTGTGAGGATATATCTCAATGGTCAAGATAAGACTAAGTGTGGGGAGGCCAGTTTTTAAGCAAACAATCTTTGCAGAAGTGCAAATGGGAGCTGTTAACTCAGCTCCTGAGAGGGAGTAGCCATGGTGGGAGCTTCCCTGCTCTGAGAGTTTATGGTTGCAGGATTTATGTGTTTGGATGTCAAAAAAYAGGAAAGTGAAGGTTGTAGGTGCAGTTTTAGTGCCTTGGTGCCCATGTGCTTGGGGTGCCTGGGTCACACAGTCCTGCACCTCCACCCACCCTGGTTCCCTTCCCGGGTGCCCCATGGGTGATGAGCTSCTGGTGCCACAGGTTTTGCTGTGCAGCCCCTTCACTTTTGCTGAGCCTGTGCCCAAAAGGATGTGATTGCTGTGCTGTGTGACACCCAGAGAGGGGCAGCTGTCCTTGTGAGAAGTTTGCCTTCCCAGCAAAACCAGCTCATTACTGGAGGGGCAGCACGAAGCCTGTGTTGTGTTGTGGTACCTGCCATGGGAGTTCCTKCTGTYCCCTCCTCCCAGYGCCCACASAAGAGTGTGGAGGTGGCTGCTGTGTGCTGGTTTTTGGAGAGCTGGCATGGGAGGCAGAGGGAGGACACACCTTGTTCCTGGCTGGCAGCACCTTGTGAAGCAGCCCTTGCTGATGCCATCTCTGCAGCTGCCAGCAGATTTTGTCTCTCCCCTCTCCAGTGGGATATTGTGTGGGAATGGCTCGCTGGGGTCACTCCAACCGGCTCCTCGTGGCTCAGAGACTGCATCACATAATCTCTTAAATAAACCCATCAAGTGGCAGGCTTGGCTGGAGCCTCCTGCAGCCTGGGGCAGCCAGTAGGTTAATCCAGAGCTCCTCTGGCCCCGCCGCCGTCCCCTTTGAAGTCTTTGCAGCTTAGGAGGCAGCGTGCTTTCTCAGGAAAGCTGGCATTTTTACTAAGCAGCAGACTCTTATTATCTGGGCTGAGAACGCAGCGATTTCCTTCTCCTGCCAGTAATCCCCACTCAGGGCACTGTTAYGCTCTTTTACAATTTATTTTCTCTAATTGCCAGTTTGCAGCGGCCACGCAGCTCTCCCTGGGCTGTGTTCTGGGGGAATTTTTGCACTTGAAAGGAGCTTAGTCCTTCCCTTCTGCCTGCTGGCATTGGGCAGCAATTCCTCTCCAGGTACTTCAGCAAGAGTCCAGCCTGAGAAATAAGTAATAGCCTGTGCTTTTCAACTCGTGACTGATAGCTGTGGCCCAGAGTAGGTTCTGCTGTTTCATTCATCCTTTGGGAGCCCTGATAAACTGTCCCTGACTGAGGCAGTCAGCAGATGTGCAGGACCAGGGCAGGGTGCTTGGCTGGAGATGATGCTCTGGCTCCCATCCTGCACATGCTCCCTTGGCTTCTTCTGGACAGGTGTCTAAGCCACAWGCAGAAATGCTGTGGGAAACAGTGTCAAAGTCTTTTCTGAAGTCCTGGTAGAYAACATCCCCAGCCTTTCTCTCATCCTCCAAGCTGGTCACTTTATTACAGAAGGAGGTGAGATTGGTCCAGCAGGACCATGACCCCATGTGGGCTGCCTTGTACGTGCCACGTGATGGCACTGAGGGTGATGTGACCTTCCCAGGTGCTGTCACATTTGCCAGCCTCAGTCACCTGGGCCCTCCCTGGGTAACCAGGGCTGCTGGWGAATGATGGAGAGCGGCCTCGTGAGTTCTTCTGCCCCTTCCCTCAGTTCCCCTTGCGTGTATCTAAACGTTGTAGCAGATCCCTGACCATTTTTTCCAGGATTATGGGGGCTTCATTCTATTCCCCATCCCTATTTTCCAGCTCAGGGGGCTGGGTACATGGAGAAAAACTGGCCTTAATGTTAAAGACTGAGGCCAAGAAGGCATTAAGTTCATCTGCCTTCTCCTCATCCTTTGTCACTGTGCTCCCCCCACATCCCATAAAGGATGGAGATTCTCCCGAGCCTTTCTTTTGTGGCTAATGTGCTTAAAGGAACATTTTTAGTACTTTTCTGTGTGTGCATAGCTATGGYGATGGAGATTGTAAAATGTGAGCCCTGCTCAGCTGTGCAGTGCCTTTGCCTGCTGGAGTTGGGGGCAAGTCTGATGCTTTTCTTTGTGCTCACACTGCTTCAGCCAGACCTGCAGAACAGCTGCCTCAAATGGCAGCTTTGAAAATATCCTTGAAATTAAATTTAGAAAAAAGAAAAAGAAGAGCGAAAAGATTGAATGATCCTCCAGCAATGGGAGTTTCAATAATGCCGTGTTATGAGCGGGGCAGATTTTATCAGCAGCAAGTGCAGGCTGTGGGATTTTATGGGGGATCAGAAGCCCGTGTCGCTTCTGTAATGCAGCATYGCCTCTGTTTCCCTGCGAGGTTCCCTGGGGGAGCACAGGGCTCTGACCCACAAAGTTTCCTCCCTTTTGAAATGCTCTGAGCCCGGCCCAGGGTCACTGCAGCTGCTGGCAGCTGGGGATTTAGAATTCCTGCAGCCAGCGCTTTCTGAGGAATATTTCAGAATAAGCAACTACTGCGGGAGTTGGGTGGGAGAGATTTTGGATGTGTGAGACTTCTTTTTTACAAAGTTTTATTATTTCTTGCATCTATTAATAGGGCAGCAGGAGTCTCCATATGCTTTTGTAGTCCCTGTTGCGCTTTCTAATGGATATATGCAAAAGCTCCAAGGCGCATAAAATAGACACTCTCAGCCAGTTATTACGATAAAAATTATGTGCATGTCATGACCTTTAAAGCAGTGGGACTGTGTGTGCATGCTCTTCTGATATGCCACTGTTCTCCTTTCCCTTCTGAAGCTTTTCTCACCGTAGGAGGTTTGCATAGGAGCTCGGGATATTTTTCTAATCAGCGAAGAGTCTTTTGGCTCTGATGATAACTGGCAGAGCACGGAGGAGCGAGAAAACGGAAGAGTGATGATTTTTTCTAAAGGCAACTAACAGAGAAGAGGGTAAAGGCGAATGGGGAGGCACAGCATGAAAATCCTGGCACCGTCTCCACTGCTGTCAGAAAAAAAACACTGGTCCAAAAAGTTCTTTGTGCTTTTTGAGGCAAAAGCTATTCTGGTGTGCTGGAGAATAAAGAAGGGGCAAAAAAAGTTTTGTAATCCATGTGCCCCCTGAAAAGAAACTTTTTTTTTGTTTGTTTTAAAACTTTTAATACTAGTGCACCCAGAGTTTGCTCTGCTTGCACAGTCCCCTCTGTGTCAGACTCACCGTTGTGTCTTTTCCATCCTCTCTTGGGGTGAGGAGCAGGATGCTGCCTGTCATGAGAGAGGGACCTGATGTCCTTGCACTGCTGCATCCCCAATCTGTGCCGTGAGGAAGGAGGGATTGCTGTCGCCTGGGAGCGCAGATGGTTGTTCTTGGCTTGCCAGGACCGTCCTGGTGCGAGTGTCTGGAGCTGGGGACAAAAATGCTTCAGCAGCGTGCCTGGGAGGTGTGCAGGCAGCAGATGGGATGGAGACACTGTTTGCACAAGTGTATCAGTGATTTCTGCTCTGATCACTGCTTACAMTGCAGTTTTCTGCGTGCTGGGGTGGGTGCAGCAGCAGCACCCCGTCCTGCTGGGAATCCCTGCACGGGGTGAACCCAAGGAGAAAGATCTGGAAGGCCTGGAGATGTTGTTGCCTTATCAATSAGGCTGATCTGAAAGAGAGGTCAGACAAACTTGAGAGAATGAGAACAGACAACTTTAATACAGGCCTAACAGGCCTATTGGTACATTAGGGCAGACAAAACCCTCCTCCTGAGGCTACACCCAAAACGGACACCGAGTCACGAGATCTTCACCTTTTATAAGTTCTGCCTTATTAACATTTTGGGTCTTAATTCTCCAATGATCTTTACAGGTGATGATGTCAACCACCCCAAACTTGCTCACCCCCAACTCGCTGTTGTTTCAATATTTTGGGGCTTTCAGGCAGCAAGAGCCTGGATTCAGGCTCAGAGAGGGACTGTTTTGCGTAAAGATGAGAGAATGGTAGTTTTAGTGCTGTACTAGAGAACTACAAGAATACAGATGCATGAAAATATAGAAACAAAAAATCCTAAAGCATCAATGTGATGGTCTTAAAAGCTCTTGAGTAATGCAAGAAGTTACTCAGGGTGAGCAGCAAGGCCTGACGTTGCTTGTGATAGTGTTGATACCAAACCCCTTTGGAGATGCGTCAGGCCATGCTCAGCTGCGTTCCAGCCTTAACAAATGGGGGAAATAACTGTTACGGCTTTAAAAATTAAACATTCCCTTTAATTATTGAACGTGAATAATTTTTATGCAAATTGAGCCTGGATGCATGTTTCCAGAGTGACAGAGTTGAGAGCAGTTGCATGGTGGGGTGTCAGCGACCTGTGAACTGGGAGGCTGTTCATTAATTTTAGCATTTTATGGGTATACCCTGGAGGGTGGGGYAYGGGCTGSTAGAGCAAGCTGGCTAAAGAAAAACACTTCAGTTTGCACTGATGGCCTCACTCTGTAATGCTTTAAGGTGCAAACTGGTGTGTGYTTTGGTGTGTTGTCTTTTTATGGTGGGATATGGTTATTTTGGAAGCCTCCTGATGAGGAGGGCTATAATTAAAGGAATAATTGTGCAGYGACTGTGGGGGATCCCCTGCTCGCCTTGTGGAGGAGGTGTGGGCTGAAAAYCCTCAAGTCTTTGAAGGCAGAGATGGAAAAATGCACCGTGGTTATTCCTGGCAAAATGACAATTTCTGTCTAAAACCTGAATTTCATGGGACAGTTTGGGACAACCTGGTATGGATGAGAGTGCTCCTGGCTGGGCACCCACAGGTGGGCACGGCCTCACTGGCTCTCAGCTTCGCTTTGGACAATGGAGCTCACATCCAGGGCAGGTGAAACTCTGGATCTGCAGCTTTGGGAAAACTGCAGCACTGTGGGGGCTTTTCCAGTGGCTTTGAGGACACTGAGCAGAGCAGCTGCTGGGGSTTGAGTCAGAATATCCTTTGTGATTAAACTCCTATAAATATTTTCCTTTTCATAATGGAATGTCAGCATTTACTGTTTCCTGATTTTAAACACTGTAAAGTTTGTCAAACATTTATCTCTGCCTTAAATTAAGTCTGGAGATAGAATTCCTGTTAATTTCAAATCAATATGAAGGGGGGAGAGAAAGAAATTGCAGTCTAGCCCTTTTCTTGAATCAATATTTTCTTTAAAAGCTGAAATGTTAACTAGATCATAGTTTTTTTGCCATTTTGAAATGTAGCTTCTGTTTAAAGAATTTATGCATTTCCCCTGGAAATTGCTGATGCTGGTGTTTCGCAGCAGGCACGGCTGCCTGCAGGTGTTTGACCCAAGGCAGGCAGGATGGGGCCAGCCCTGGCAGCAGGGATGTGGTAGAACATTATCCTCTGTCTTTCTAAGCTCATCATCTCTTAATAATTTTTTTTGTGTGTTCTGTTTTGCAGAAGCCTTTGAAATTGTAGTGCGGCAYGCAAGAAACTTCACCAACAGCATGTTTAGGACCCACTACCAGAGCATGGGGCCCAGGGCTCTGAAATTTGTCGGAGAACTTTTTACTGATATCTCGCTGTACATATTGGGCTCTGACATCARTGTCAATGACATGATCAATGAATTTTTTGACAGTTTATTCCCTTTGGTTTACTCTCACTTGATCAATCCCGGCTTCCCCGACCCCTCGGTGGAAATGACCGAATGCCTGCGGGCGGCCAGGAGGGACCTCAAAGTCTTTGGGAATTACCCGAAGATGATGATGACGCAGGTGTCCAAGTCCCTGCAGGCCACACGGGTGTTCCTGCAGGCTCTGAACCTGGGCATCGAGGTGATCAACACCACTGACCACCTCAAGTTCAGCAAGGAGTGCGGGCGGGCGCTGCTGMGGATGTGGTACTGCTCGCACTGCCAGGGGCTGCTCCTGGCCAAACCCTGCGCCGGCTACTGCAGCCTGGTGATGCAGGGGTGCCTGGCGGGCATCCTGGACATCCATCACCTCTGGAAGGAGTACATTGGCTCTCTGGAGGGGCTGACCAAGGGCATGCACGGCATCTACGACATGGAGCACGTCCTCCTGAGCCTGTTCTCCGCCGTGCGCGGCGCCGTCGTCCACGTGCAGAGGAACCAAGGGAAGCTCTCGACAGCTGTGAGTAGCTCTCTGCAGTTCCCCAGCCTTGCTGCCACGGTTTGTAACACAAGCTCTACGTATTGAAACCATCCTGTCCCTTTCCTCCTGCCAGCAAAACCCAAATGCTCYATTACCAACCCCTTTTCACCCCCTCTGATCTTTCAAACTGGTGTTTGCAGGGCCTGGGTTTCRGATGAGGGCTTTGCCTCTTTTCAGGTTGGTCAGAGCAGAATGGTCTGGACTCACCCTGGGGTCTGAAGTTGGCAGCTGAGAGGTCCCAGCATCTTCAGCTTTCCCTGAGTGCTGTGCTTGCCCTGATGGCTCTGGAAGGCTGATCCTGCTCTCCAGGTGTGCCCTGGCTCTTAACATCACAAAAATGTGCCTCCAAATAGCTGCCGAGCAGAGCCACATGCTGGGCCATCCCCTGATTAACCAAAGAAGAGCTAATTCTCCATATTTTGGTAACTCATTCCAGTTTTGGGATGCATTTTAATCACGGTGATGAGATTTTTTTCTTATTTATTAGAAGGGACTTGACTCTTTTAAAAAACTGTGAATTTCTGAGTCTCCTGAGAAACTGAGGCTGTCTTGTTCTGAAAATCCTGCTGCTCTGTTTGAACRCCAAGGACAAATGTTCTGTGATAATACTGGTTCTTGTTCTCCAGAGGAGATTTTTCATCACAATTGAGCTGCTCCATGTAGGTAGGGCAGATGGGGATGGGGGAAAGGTGCAGGAGCGTTGTAATAGTTCTCTTAAAGCCAACGATGATTAGAATCTGACACTGTTTCCCTGTTAGCTGCTTGTTCCTGCCATTCTTGACTCCTGTTTACAAAAGAGCTGTGTTTATGTAGGTCGCTGTACTGCTTGCACTGTAAGTAACTCTTATCTTTTTTGGGGGGACCATGGAAATGTATCGGCTTATGGGTTTTGAGCTGGTGGCTCTCTGCCAGCAGCACTTCTGTGCATTCTCTATGCTGGCTTTGCCCAGCCACCACACTTGTGCAGGCTGTGAAATCAYCTGGTGGCTCTCGGGTGGTTTCCCRCTCCAGGGGGTTTGGCACACATGGAGCAAGATTTCTCCATGGTTTAGAGGGGGTTTAGGACCAAATGACACTCAGTAGGATTTCTCTTGTGTTGCAGTGACCAGGAGGAGCCTGGGGCTGGGCTGGGTGWTGCTCACCTGGGCAGGTGGGTCTGGGCAGGGCTCGTGGGCAGCATGTTAAACTCCAGGGTACAGTGCAAGAGATTGGCCTTAGCCTTTTTCTGCAGAAAATCACRGTTTTACCTGTGGTTTAAAGTGCCTGCCAAGCACTTCTTGTGCAGGGAGGTTCCAGCTGACGGTCCAGGAGCTGCAGCTCTGCTGCCACGGAGCCAGGGGAAGTTCTTCTCCCATGAACCAGAATCTGCCAACCTCTCTGGAACAGCACAGGAGCAGAAATGTAACCGTAGGTTTACCTTGAGTTCAGGTGAGATGGAGAATTCATGTTACACTTGATAATGAGAGAAAACCCAGCTCAACTCCAAGCCCAGCTGGCATTTCCAGGGCAGCATGAAACAAAACTTGCTTCTGCATGTAGAGAGAGCCTGTTTAATCCAAATGATCGATTGACATTACTCAGCTGTGAGCAAAAGCATCCAACATGTTTGGCATCAGTGAAACCACCATGCTTGTAGATGCTCAGGAAAAGCAGAGGCATTGCCCATGTGCCAGGTTTTGTGAGCACRGACAGCATGGGCATTGCTGTAGGATCCTGAAAGGATCAGTGTTTGTTCTCCCATATCTTCCTTTTATTGAAACAACAACAAAAATGCACATTTTTTTGCAGGTGTCCATGTATATAGTGAACAAACATGACTGTTCCTTGTACTACTGAATATTGACACTTTGATCTGTCTGCAGAGAATGTCTTTGTGGGAGGACAGGTAGATGGAATGTCACTAAACCCAGCACAAAACAGTAGAGCTTTGACAATCTGCCCATCCTCTGCCCAACCAGAACCTAAACTGACTTCCTTTACAAYAAAAAATTACTGGGCGTTACAAAACCATTCGGTGCTTTTGTACTTGATAAAGCTGTTGGAATTCATTACTGCCATATGTAGTTAGGCACTTACTTAAACATAACTCCTCTTGATTATTTAATACTTCAGTGATTCGTTTATTTGCTCTAGAGATGCTTTTGAGTGATTGGAGTGAAGAAGGAAAAATCCAAGCCGAACAAGCCAGTTGCCTGGCAATTGTCACCAAAAGAGAATGGCCACTGGGGTTTTGAAGTTTGCTTTTTAAACACTGGTGTTGCTCAGCTAAGGGTCTAATATCAGACCTGAGCTCAGAGCAACTTTTTTTTTTTTTTTAAACAAATGAGGCTATGAACTCTTCAGTGGACAAATAAAGCAATAAGGGAAGCACTGACAGCTTTAACTACAGTATTGCAGAGGATTGACTGATAYCTGAGCTGCATCAGGACCTGGGGTAATCTGGGGTAAATATCTTTGTGAGATATCACTTTGTAAAGGATAGAATACAACTTTTTTTATTTAGCCGTGCTAGGATGAAAGTTTCTCAGTTAAACTTATCAGCACATATTGAGTTTCAAAGAATATACCTGGAAGCAAAAGTTATATTTACTGTTATCCTGTAAATATGATTGTTTTTGGACACTGTAGTCATATCAAAGTATGAAATGCCACAGGGGCTGTCTTTGAAAATGTGGGGTTTTATACTCACCCTGGCTTCTCATATTGACCTCTTTTATTACCACTTGGCCACTACTGCTTTTGTAGGAAAAATACAGTTCACCAGTGCAGTGTTAAGAATAATGACAGATTATTTAATTGTCATTAAAATCCCCTGGAATTATGGAAAACTTATCTTCCATGTCCATAGTGACTACACCATGAATAACAACACTACTGCCCTTGCTTGTCCTTTGGGCTTCTTTTGTTTTTTTCACAGTACTGGTGGCATTTCTGCAGCAGYAGCTTTTCCTCCTGGTGTTTCAGATCCTCAGGTGTGTTACCTRACTGAGCATCTCTTCTCCCTGTGGTTGTTCCTTATTCCTTGTCACYCACCCCTAATCTGGGTGTGGGCATTTGCCTGGACCCATTTGYAGCTTGGAGCAGATGTAGCTGCAAAGGGCACGTGAAGTTGAGCTCCAGAGCCTCCAGGTAGGTTTCTGAGGAGCTCTRCAGTCCCCAAGAGAAGGAAGTCACACTGCTGTAAATCTGCTTTTGGAAACTGTGCCTCCAGGTACACATTTAAATGGGATCCTGTGTGCTGCTCCTGGTCTGTAAACAGCAGTGCAGAAGAGTGAATTCAGTAATGTGGCAGTAAACTGTTCCCATCCCAAGCCTTGCTTTTGTAGCTAATTTGTCAGCAGTGGTGTGTGTTAGGGCTTTATTATTTCTACAAATTGTATGCTTAAAAACTTCACCCCTAAAACCTGCTATTAAAATACTTTATCAAGGAGGCTGACTCTCAGGGCGCATTGGGAAAAAAAAATTTGCTGTCTAGGCCTACATCTATATTAATTTTCTAATCTTCTACTTTTCCCTGGTTGAAAATCTGCCCAGTATGTCCACCTCTTGTAGATATTTTAATAATGAGTGTAGGGAAGAGTGATTTTAGTCAGTCTGTTTGTGCTTTTTACCACAAACCAAGAAAATCGGGAGAGAYGCAGTATAAATGAGCTTAATAAAATATTCAACCCCAGCACCTCTGAAAGTTAATACTTTGTCTGTTGTTGGAATTAGATGGGAGACAATCATTCTGGGGGTCTTGCATAGTTAATAGCTGATCTGCTCTGGGGTTGGAATCAAAGAATGGTTTGGGTTCGAAGGGACCTTAAAGATCATCTGATCCCAACCCCCCAGGCATGGGCAGGGACACCTTCCACTAGAGCAGGTTGCTCAAAGCCCTGTCAGCCTGGCCTTGAACATTTCCAGCCCCTTTAGGTACTGGAAGGTGCAGTAGGATCTCCTGGCTGCTTTCTCTTGTCCAGGCTGAACAAGCCCAGCTCTCTCAGTCTGTCTTCACAGCAGAGATGCTCCAATCCCTGATCAACTTTTTCACCCTCCAACAGGTTCATGTCTTTCTCTCATCTTGGGCACCCCAAAATTGGAGAAAATACTCCAGGTGGGGTCTCAGTAGAGTGGAGTAGAGGGAATCCCCTACCTCAACCTGCTGCCCACCCCATTTTTGCTGCAGCCCCACTGCCCAGCCCCTTCAACTCCCCTTGCAGTTGGTTGTGCAGCTCTACCTGAGGAGCACTGTCTACAAAGAAAAGAGCAGGGAGCCCAGAAAAGTCTCTTTTTTCACTCAGAACTGATAACTGAGTTCTGAAAAATCCTATTAAATTGCAAAATTAAGCAGACCTTTGTTCAACCACTTGTACCMGTCAGAAGGAGGGAAGCAGAAAGGTGCCAGTGCTTCATGGGACAGCATGCAATTCCTAATRTGTTTGTTCTGTGAGCAGATCCCTGCTGTTCTGCTTCCCTGCAAACACCTTTAAATACAGCTGGGATGCTGTGGAGGTGGTGACATTGCTCAGGCTGCATTTGATGTTAACCCAAAGCCAGAGCACTCACCTCACCTGGCTCAGGGAGAGTGCCTGCTGTGAACCCAGCTCTGACRGCCTGGGGAAGCCTCACAGTCAGGCAAGCTGGACCCTCATTTCCCCAGATTTTTAGGGAATTCTGGCAGAGAGTCCATGAGCATGTTGTAAAGATAACCAGGTACTTTGGTTGGTTGCAGCACCACAGAAGCTTTGCTGCAGAGGATGTTCGGAGCAGCAGCTCCAGCAGATACACAGAGGTGAAAATCAAGAATATCTAAGTAAAGGGGCTTTGGGCACCCAGGGGTGAAAATATCACCCGTTGCCATCCACAGTGGGTTTGTACATTTGTCATTGTGGTGATGCCAGGCTGGTTTTTCCCTGGAGCTGCTTTTGGGGCTGTCTCACCTGGTGACTTGCTGGCAGCTGCTTTGCTCAGCAGGTTGCACTGGCAGGGAGCTCTGGKGAGTTCTCCTATCTGATAATGGATTTTTCTGTCTGTACTAGAGCTGGCAAGAGATTTGTGAGGAAAGCTTTGAAATTACAGCGCTGTTTGCAAAGTCCTTCCCTCTGAGACGCCGAGATCAGTTTCTTTGTACTTTTAATGTGGGTTGCTTTTTTTTGGCATCACTCCTGGGAGAGTCAGCTGGATGTACAGCCTCTGTATTCTCAAGTTCTTTATTGGCAAAGTTTAATCCTGAGGCTATTATCTAATACTCACTGGTAGCTAGCTTCATTTTTCACTTAAAGCTGGTGAAGAGTTGGTTTTCAGTGATCTCACACCCCCTCATAACTATCCCAAGGTGTGTGTGTTGTGTACTTTTTTATTTATTTTGTGATAGGCAGTGTAAGGTGCCTGATAAGCGTGTTAAAGCAAGCATCTGTTCCCCCTGCAGGATGAAAATAAACCTTATTACCAGGGCAGTATCAGCAGCATTCCCATTCCTGTGAAAAGACCTTGGGAGTACTATGATTAGTTGTCTAAAGAGGTTTCAGATAGTAAAGATTTTCAGGCTAGGCACTGAATTTCAAGGTGTTGATTTTGAGCTAGAAATCCCCACGTTGTTGGTGGCTTGGCTGAAAGAATAAAAGCAAAAGTWATTCATGCTTCCACTTTTGTAACCCAGTGTCAACAATTTTGATCCAGCTMTTTTGGCATGCTGCTGCTGGACTGGAATCTCTGGTTTTGTATTCAAATAGGCAGTAGCAAATTAGGGGTCTGCATCTCATTCTTGGAAGGGACTTTGACATGAATGCTCTTGACCATCACTCCTCTCTAAGGGAGTGAGACTCAGAGGTCATTCTCAGTCTGGTGAAAGCTTTTCCTCTTGTCTGGTCTGGGAAGGGAAACCATTGGTGTCACAAATAATTCAGTGCTAACAAGAATTTTGCCTGTGAGGACACAGGGTAGCACGTTTTGGTCAGGGTTGCTCTTTTCCAGCACGGTGGCATGCTGCTGTGCCCTCCTGCTTGCCCTGGTGGCATGGCAAGGCTTTGAGGCAATTTGTCACCAAATTGGGTCTGGATGAAGCAGACTGAGTGGGTGGGGCTCTGCAGAGCTTCTGGGTGTGAGCAGTGGCCAGTGATGCCCAAACCTGTCACTGCAAAGCCAGAGGAGGTGGCATTGAACATAAGCACAGGTTTAATTTAAAAACAGCATTTGATTTTCTTTCTGTTTGTGAACTTTTATGTTATACCTTCTTTTTTGTTCTCCCTCTTTCCTTTTAACTGGACATGTTCTAGCCTCTGAGATGTGCCATTTCAAAGGAATTTGCAGTGAAGCCTTTTTTTTTTTTAATAAAAAGTAGAAGGAGCTGCTGACAGTGCCCCTTCCTCCCTGCATGCACACACGTCAGCACATGGAGCATCCTTTGGCAGCATTTTTGATGTCCAGCCCAACTTTGCACAGATCACACCAATCTGTTTGTCAGCTCCAGTCTGAGACAGATCACTCAGCTGGTGCCAACTTCATCCCCACTACTCTGCAGCTTAAAAAGAGTTTTTAAGGCTGCTGCATTTTATGGGCAGGAATATCATACAGCACCCACTGAGGCTGGCTTGATCTCCCTTCAGATCATGTGCTGGCTGCAGAGCAGGCGAGATGCACGCAGGTTGTGTGCGATGGGATGCCTCACATCTCTTCCAAGCTGATGTCAGAACAAACCTGCAGACCTCATGCAGATTAATTASTGGTTCTGTGGGGCTCTCTGCATGCACTGTGGCTTGGCATGTTCCATGTTTTAGTGGAAGAGCTAATTTGTTGTTTTGCAGGTGGCTCCCGAGTGTTTAAAAAGATGTTTGGTTCTGAGATGCCCTGGCACCGGTACAAAGAGCTCCCGGAGTAAGGGGGTTAGGATACAATCTTAACAGCTGGAGATAACAGTACACAGCTTTGCAATATTTTCCAGCTTTCTTCACTGCTCTGAACAGCTTCTTTTTTTCTCATCTCTTTTCTTTTTCCTGGCTCTCATCATGGCTGGCTGGGGCAGCTGGACCTGGGATGCTTTGGGATGTTGGAGAGGAGGGAGCTGGTKATCATGTCATCCAAAGAATTGCAGGAGGGGATGTATGGGGTGCTTGTTCCTTCACCTCTGAGCTTCAAACTTTGAAATTTCAAGCTGYCTGATTTTGTAATAAATTGTAATGGTCAAGGACATAATGTGAGGTCTTGAAGTAGATTGAATTTAAGCAGAAAAAAGCCTGAGTTTCAGTCTGAACCAAAGGTCACAGCATCAGAAATTTCCCTCTGGGTGTCTTGAGGCTTCATCTGCATCAAAAACTGTGGGAGAGGTGCTGGCCAGGGAGGGGCTGCCCCTCTGAAYGGGGAGGGCTGGGGCACAGCCCCTTCGCTGGGGCTGCATTTGCAGATRAGTTTTACAGCTGAACTTCCTCAGAGTGAAACCAGCCTTACGCTCTGGGCCCTGCTGAGGTTTAGGTTTGGTTTACCTGAAGGATGCTACAAGCTGGTGCRTGACTGAAACAGATTTTTACATGTGAGCTGACCTCCCTGGCTTCAAGCAGCCTGCAGAGGAGTGATATCCATGGCATGAACTGCATTTATTCCTGTTTAGCTCAGTTCCTTCAGATGTGCCATTGCCCCATATTACTGTGGAATGGTGGAGCTGCCTCTGGAATTCTCTGTTAAAACTGCCCACATCTTTCTTTAACAAGGGAGATTAAACCCCTGAGTATCAGCCCCACAGACACAGCTCCCTCGCTTGCTGCCCAGCTTGCTGCAGCCTCCTGCAACCCCCATTAACATAGATGCTTTATTAGCAAAATACATTCTGGCCCATTTCCTCTCCTGAAGATTTTTATCCTTGCTTAGACCCGCAGCTTTGCAACACCAGAGTGTGCTCACCAATATCCATCTCTCTGTGCTTTTTACGCTAAACCCTCTTTTGGCCTCATTATCCGTGACTGCAGTTTCYACTCAGACCTCCATCCGGGGTCATTCACCGGGCATCCTTCATCTGAACAGCGCTGAGTTTACTTCCAGTGACAGTAACCCCCGTGAGTGTTGCTGCCTTAAAACTAGAACTATCTCYCCCATTAGCAATGCTGATGAATGAGCCAAGAACAAACCAGAAACTTAAAAGCCACCCTCTGCAAAGCAGAAATAGTGCCCAGAGCTGCCCGGGCGGAGCGGTGGTGTTTTGTTTTGCGCTGGAGAGGATGAGGGGCAGGGTTGCAATGAGTGGTTTGCTTCATTTTGAATTCTCTGCCTGCATGTGGTGCTGTGAATTATATCATTTTTACATCTTATTGTAAAGTGGCTTTGAGGTACCAGGCATGAAAAGATGCTAAATACATTTGGCTGGGAAAAAAAAAAATCCAACAAACAATTGAGGCAGATATTTCATCCATCTGCTGCAGGAGTGCACCCCTCATTGCTGGCTCCTCACTACCTTGACAGGCCACTGCAAAAAGAACTGGTGGCCTTTTCCATCCCTACCTGTTGYGTTGCCCCTCTAATGAGCCCCCGAGGGCACGGAGCCTGCTTTCAGTAGGTGAAGTTTGCTGCTAACTGCATTATTCTTCCAAAGATTTGTTTAAGCAAGAGCAGGCTGGCTGCAGAAAGCTGTGCTGATAGCCTACAGCTACTTTGGCAGAGTTATTTCTGTWTAAAAAGAAAAARGAAAGGAAAAGCGAGGCAGCTGTTGGCGAATTTTGCAATTCTTTATGCAGGTGTATCTTTCTAAYCTAATCAGTTTGCACGCCCAGTTCTCTTCCATGCTGTTGGCAAGAGTAGAGGTGATGCACTCAGCCAGTGACCTGGAGAAAACCACCTGGAGAGCCGRGTGGTTACTGAGGATAACTGGGGGGTGACTGATGTGCTCCAAGTTATGTCTTTCTAAAGCTTATTAACTCCTGGATTGCACATATTGATCTGTATYGCTGTACAAATAAACTTCACGCTGCCTCTCTCCAGAGAGCCAGAGTGCAGGTATAGCTACCTCAGCTGCCTGTGCTGGTGTTGAAATCATCCATCCTCTGTGTCCTCCYCGAGGGACAGCCCTAAAGCCATGGAGCAGAGGGCACTGGAGGCTGCAGGAGCTGCGGGAGCTGATGCTGGGGTGGCTCTGACGAGTAAAATGGCACCATGAGCTCAGGGCAGATGGATCCAGAGGGCTTGCACTGGAGAAGCTAAAAAACATCCAGAAAGGTCATCTCTGAGCCTTGCTCATGCAATTCCCGTGGTTTGGAACCATAAGGAAATTCAGTGCAAGATGTTCATCTTTTCCGTGAATTGCAAGGTTACAACTTGCAATSTGAGTGGAGAGTAACAAAGATAAACAAAAATGCATTACAAGTGTTTAGTCCTTTTTTTTCCCATCTAATGATTCTCCTACCTAATTTTGGAACTGTTGTGTACCTAATTTTGGAATTGTTGTGTATCAGTTTATTGGAATTCGCTTCTCATAATCAAATACCAGTCCTCTGTTTGGTGCTGTTAATAAAGGTGTTGYGATAAAGTCGAATTAATTTAATTTCTGTCTGCAAACAGGCTATTGTTGAATGAGTCTCTTTAATACATTAATCAGACATATAGCATTGAAACAAGGTTAAAAGTGCACACCGATTTCCATTATAAAGATATTCTCAATCAGGCAGAAACTAATCTAACGTTGTAAGTCATTCTGTAATTCAATTGTTCTAACCACAGTACATGTAAAAACAAGATGCCTTACAACAAAGTCTGAAAAAAAGCCCTGCAGATATTTATATCTTTATAGAAAAGAATGATTTACATTTTCAATAAGCCTGATTTGTCTTTGGGAGAAATGTAATGCCTTTATCGAGCAAAAATCTAATGGGAGCCTTTTTACCTTGTTTGCTGTGTTTTGGGTATATTATCTTGGTGCTGACCCTTAATTGGATTAGGTTAGTCCTGACTGTCAGGGAGAAAAAAAATGCTATGGATCTAGTAGCTTCAAAACCAAGAAAAAAATCAACAGATGAAGTAAAAAAACCCAGTGAAATAAAGAACACAGGGCCGTCCCAAGCCTTTTGTTGGTCTTGAATGAATTAATTTTGCCAGCAGCTAATCTCTGCTGCGCTGAGATAGTTTTACCATTTTCTGTTAATGATAATTATTGCACTTCTCTTTTGGGCTTTGGCTGGGGAGGTCCATGGCATGGCCATGGGGAAAACCTCGTGCCCCCCTTGCCAGGAGCGGGATAATGAGCTGTGAGGTTGCTCTGGGCTTTGCTGGGAAACAAATGCTTGTAATTTTTCTGCTGAAGAAATTCAGTGACTTCACTGTTCAAATATTCTGGAGAGTTTTGGTGCCTCCAGCCTTGTTGTCTGAGCAGAGACTAGTGTTTGGAAAGAGAAAGGTGGATGGAGGGAGCAAAAACTGGCTGCTGGGAGGGTTATTCCTATAGAGAGGTCAAAAGAAGTAGAGTGATGGTCCTTTGTGGTCCTGGRGTGATGGTGAGACCAAACCCTTTGGGGTAGGAAGGGTTTTCCATTCATCATTGGAAGGGAGAAGGGCATTTTATAGCAAMAAGTACTTAGTGGTGTAAAAACCTCTGGGATGGTTTCAGTATGWGCATTTATAGAAATATAAATCTGAAAAGCTGTGCGTACCTGTGAGCATGGTCTGTGCAGRCACTGCCTTTTACCTGCTTGTTTTGATATCACCAGTTAGGACAGATTTAGTGGTAAGCCCTGTGCGCTCTATTTTAAATAAATATTACACTTTCTATTGGATTGCTGAAAGAGAGAGAGAGCGAGAAAGAACTAATTAAGGAGATGGGATATCATCAGTAAATTTTTCTTCCCTGAGATTTTATGAGCAGTAATTTGAAAAGAGCCATATTAAAGTCATTGAGGAACAAGTTAATGCTGCATTTCTGAGAATATTGCCCTTCTACTCAAAGATTATATTAAAGAATAAACAGTGTACAGTAGCTAATTGCTAGCTGACACATTATAATGGCTTTATACTTCCAAAATTGAATTGGTCTGGTTTAACAAAAAAAAAAGGGAGCAAGTAATGCAGTAACTTTTTAATTATTTAACAAAGTATTTCTCAAAGAATAATTGAATCTGGGCTCATGGCTGCAGGGGGGAAGAGAGACTTGTAGGTATTGACCACATTTGCAACCCAGCTGACAGGGCTGCTGTTAAATACCCTGTTACAGGCTCCGATTCTGGCTTGTGTTCCAGACTGATGGCAGGTATCTGTTTTTCCTCTCTAAATTAAGCTGCTAGGAATTTATTTCTCTCCGATTGTTCCTTTCTGTAGTGCCGTAGGCACAAACACGGTGCAATATTAAAACCCGCAGAAATCTGCCAAGGAAACCGATTAACCCGTGGAAGGAAAATAACGAGCGCACAGCGATCGCCTGGAGCTGCCCCRCTTTGCCCAGTAAGGGGTTTTTCTTTCAGTTCTTGGTAAAAACTGGTGATCCCTCAAGCCAAGTCCTTGTTTCTCAGTCTGTTGGGATGGGGTAGATTTAACTGCCTGCAATAGGAGGGTTTTCTAGGGATCTGTAGTAGCAATTGTATAAGTGTTAGAGCACACATAGAGTGCAGCTGTATTATTAAACTGTGTTTAGCATCTGTAGCAGAAATGGGTTTTGCTACCTTGAGTCCAGATTTTCCGTCAGGTTGGATGAATCAGTGCTGATGTTGAAATCAGCTGCTTGAGTTTGGAGCATCCTCAGGCTCCTCAGGGAATCRGTCCCACAGGCAGAGGAGCAGCCTGGGGTCAGGAGCAGCCACGTCCCCTGGCTCTGCTGTGTTGCCTCATTAACCATGACACACATCAGGGGCTTGGGGCTTCACCAGGACATGGGCTCTGGGTCCTGCCACGTTCTGCCCCTCAAMTTGCCTTTGGTCAGTCTAACGTGCTCTGGTTTTCTCTGCATTTTGCTCCCACAGCTTCTCTTTTGCTCTGCTGTAACCATCCAGGCAAGGCYGACTTCTCCTTCTAAGAAAAAAAGTCGCAGTTTAGCTGTCTAAGAAATATCAGATTGCACAGATCTAACTTAAAACCATAATGGTGCATTAGTATGCTAYGGGGCCCTGTTCCAGGAAATGTCTCCACTTGGGAAAACTGCTTAAGTGTGTGCCAAAAATTAAGCAAATGCTTTTTTCTTGACTCTCCCAGTTGGTTGGCTGGACTGGGTCTGAGCCCTGCTCCAGCTGCCTGCCCTGCGGTTTGCTGCTGAGGTCCAACCATCCRAACTGAAATACCAAATTTTGTGTTAAATATGGAATTAACAGAATGCTGGAGGGAAAGTCTGACTTGAGAAGTTGTGCTTTAATTACATGTCATGGATTATAAAGGCAGAAGGAACAACTGTGATCATTTAGTCCGACTTCCTCTCCACCTATAAATAACAATAAACAGGCTTTCGCTGAAACACAGAGCAGCTTTCTTTGGTGGATTAAACGCTCCATGCTGGGGATGCCAGAAAGAAGAAACATCTTGTTTGCATTATTTTATGTGGGTTTGAAAGGCCTTGACTCAAGCTGGGATCACGGCTGCTTTGAGAGMAAGGGAGAGGCTGGGTCAGTGCAGGGGTCGGGACATGGTGGGACAGTGTGTGGAGGTGCCTGGTGTGCTGCAGCTCGCAGCAACCTCGGGACTGCTTGGCATGTGATTGGAACCACGTGGGTCATCTCTGTCCAGTTTAAGGYGTTTGAACCCTGATTCAGCAGAGGGACGGGCAGATGGGGTCATCCAGCAGTTGGCACTGAGGATGGTGATCTGTGAAAAGTCCCATGTGCTCCCCATGGCTCTGCTGAGCTGGTGCACCCACGCCCTTACGCAGTCTCTGGGCCGAGTGACTGTGTAACCACACTGTGCCACAGCTGCCAGCTCCTGTGTCAGCTCTGTCACATCCACACATGTGGCTGTGTGTGGAGCACGTCCTGCCCCTTGCCCTGAGACCCAGTCCCATCGATCCTCTCTGAGCCCGTGTTTCTGCTGTGGCACTGATGCTCTGCCAAGTGTTTTGTGATCCTCTACAYGAAGGATGGGGATCGGGATTTAGAACTTGATGACCTTTGAGGTCCCTTCCAACCCAAACCATTCCATGAAAAATTAAGTTTTATTTACTTTGATAAATRCCTCCTTAGTATCTCTGTGGTTCTACAACAGTTTGAAGGACCTGGTCTTCAATCCAGGTGGTGATGGCCTTCAGCACACCCTGGTCTGGTGACTCCAGGGRTCCCTGGGTGTTTGTAGTGCATGTYTGCAGCATGTGTTGGGCGTCACCGCGGGCGCTGGTGTGACAGGCACTCTGTTATTTTAAGCATTAGTGTTTGTGTGCATTTTACACATTATAGCRTTGCATTATTCAAGGGTGATGCATTATTGAACATTCTCAGCATGGAGAGTAGGTCACTTCCTGCGATTCCTGCCTCCGCATGAGTGAGTTAGGATGCTGTCTCTTATGTAATCCTTGCAGTCTGAATAATGGAGATYGTAATACTAGAGAGCTGATTAATAACATTTAGCACTCCATTAATGAGGAATTTTGTTGGAGTGTTCATAGAAGACATCTGTGTTACCATACTCAGTTTGCTCTTTCTGCCTGAGTGCCTGGAACCAGAAGAACAATCATTACTTAGTTAATAATGATGTGCTTCCTAAAATAAAGGCTTGTAAATTCATTTTTATGCCCATAATCACATTTTTTTCTGCTGCGAGGAGAGTGAGGGAGCTACGAATTGTCTCTTCCCCATCTTCCTGACAAAATGTATATAATGATTAGAAGCATATAATAAGAGTGTTTGTCCTAGCCAAATGTTTCTCCACTCCTGTTAATCAGCGTTCGTTCGAGAGCGCGGCGCCGTTTGTGGAAGGCGATGCAATCACTGGGGCAGTGTGGCAGATTTAAATCAGTAATAAAAGCCCTGGGGAAATTAACAAGACAAAACATTAACCACAGACTAAACATTAACATATATTAGCATTTTTATTACACCTGTAGAAATGGTAAATGTGCTTGGTTACTACTATTAAAAAGTTTATGTTCTATCCCACATCATCGCAATGTATATTTTTGGTTTAAGCCCTTTAGAATTTAATTAAGCGGAATTCTGTAGTGGCGCTTGAGTAACAGACTTCAGGTTCACTTTTATGGTGACTTTGAAGATAAACGGGGCACAAACGCAATCTTTATAATGCTAATAACACTTGTGATGTGTAGTGRAGCAGGTTGTTAAAAAGAATTGGGGAAGAAGCACCAATTCAAGCAGCTGCACTGCTGAGGTTTTCAGCCTCGCTGGTCAAACTGGGTCCCATCACTGAAGGATGCTCAGGGTTTAGTGGGCACCAGTTGGTTCCTGCAAAGACAGCATGTCTGTGGTCTCTGGATGTTCTGTTCATATTGTAGCAAATCACCCTTTTAGAGGCTGTGTTCAAATCAATTATAGTAGTTAATCTCTTTTCAGTTTAATGTGTGGCTTCTCCCAAAGGAAACTCACAGATTGGTATAAAATGACTTATGTGAACTCCAGAGAGCAGAGGAGATTGCGGGAGGAAATCTTCAAAAATGAGGCCGTCCCCTTGAGGGGGAAAAAATACTGTGTCTTCCTGGAGAATGAATCTATAAGCAGAGGAGTTCATAGGGAAGACAAATGGAAACTCCRTGTAAAGTTTAAGCAAAGGTCAAATACAGCAAACTCTCCTTTAGAGCAGAGTGGAGCTCCTGGGCCGAATAAGAAGTGGCAGCAGCAGGTATCCAGCAGTGTCTAATGCACTCTCTTCTTGTCCAAGGAGAAGCTGATTAGCTACTTATTTTTGGTCTTTTTTTTTTTTTTTTTTTTTTTTTTTTTTTTTTTTTTT